>NC_091978.1:90396309-90513370 GCF_044704955.1 Pristiophorus japonicus | reverse complement strand
AAGATGGCAGAGTGGAAAAAGGAGGGAAAGGGTGTGACCAGTGGGGGTATGAGGGGGGGTGAGAAGAGAAGAGAGAGAGAGTGTGATAGGAGGGGAAGGGAAGAAGAGAGAGAGCGGGGGAGGGTTGGAAAGTGAGGAAGAGCATGGGAAGAGAGAGTAGTGAGAAAGAGAGAAAGAGAGAGAGAGAGTGTGGGGGGAAGAGAGCGCCAGGGGGTAATGAGAGCGGGGGGTTTAATGAGGGAGTGCAGGGGGGGGAAGGAGAGCGCAGGGGGGAAGGAGAGAGCGCAGGGGGGGAAGGAGAAAGCAGGGGGAGAAGGAGAGAGCAGGGGCAAGGGGGAGGAGAAAGCAGGGGAGAGGAGAGAGCTGTGGGGTGGAGAAAGCAAGGGGCAGCAAGAGCAGGGGGCAGCGAGAGCAGGGGGAGGAGAGAGAGGGGGGGAAAGAGCATGAGAGAGGGAGGGGAGAGGGGGTAGAGAGAGGGGGGCAGAGAGAGGGGGAGAGGGCGGAGGAGAGTGCAGCGGAGGGGGGAGGGAGAGCGGAGAGTGAGGGAGTAGAGGGGGAGGGAGTAGAGGGGGAGGGAGTAGAGGGGGAGGGGTAGAGGGAGGGGGAGAGAGGTTGAGGGGAGAGGGAGGGAGGGGAGAGAGAGGGAGGGGAGGGAAGGGAGAGAGGGAGGGAAGAGAGAGAGAGGGAGGGGAGAGAGAGGGAGGGGAGAGAGAGGGAGGGTGAGAAAGAGGGGGAGAGAGGGAGGGGGGAGAGAGAGGTGGGTATTTAAGGTGGGAGAGAGATGGGGAGAGAGGAGCAGTAGTTACACTTGTATCTCTGTAATTCTACTGTTTGTCATTACTTATGTCCACATGCCTTTACTGTTTGCCAATTTAGAGCACAAATTACAGTCTGTTTAGTCGATATACTAGCACTTTCTGAAACCCAAGATCATCAACAAAAACACATCATATAACCAATTAGTCAAAAAGCAGTGAACAGGATTCTCAGTCTGATGCAAAATTATCTCGACATCATGCAGGTAAAGGCACATTCCAGGTTTTGGAAATTAGGGGGAACTATGGGTAAGCATAGTGGCTTGAGGACAGACCTGGGTGAGGTGTAGGCAGAGTGGATCGTAAGCAGAGTGGAAGAATTTGGTAATAGTAGGAATTTGGTGGCGAGGAGGAAGGCGGTTTCTCACATCCAACTAAAAAGGAGTGGAACCATAGAACCTGAGGATTCTAGGTTACGTACCTAGATATCTAATTTTTAAGTTCTTCGTGTTTAGTATTTCAGTAGTTCTTGTTAAACCTGAGTAAATAATAATGGCCCTGAATTTGCAGTTGGAGTTGTACTAGAAGAATATGTCTCTGGACTGAAAAAGAAATCCTAACTTACCTGGTGTCTCTGGAGCTTCGGACTCTTGCAATCCTGGGCCTGCAGGCATACTCCTGCGTAAAGAAATACAGATCCCAGGAACGCATTCAGTTTGCAACAGTCCCTGGGATCACATAGGCCAGGCCAACCAATCAAAAAGGGCGATTCCTATTGTTGTGTATCTGTAAAGCATGCACTCCCATGTTCCGCCATCAGGGAGCGCATCCCCTGAAGTCCCAAGGGATCCCAGCATCCCTTGGGAGCACTGTATATAAGCCGGCCCCTAAGGCCTGTTCCTCACTCTGGAGTGTCTTAATAAAGACTGAGGTCACTGTTACTCTAATCTCCCTGTGTGCAGTCTCATCTGTGTTAGGAACACAATACCTATGATGCTTATGGGTATTCCATTTACATACGGAATCCCCATAAGCATAATAGAAATACCCAAATAAATAAGTATTCACACCACTTAAATAAAAATAAATGTTTCCATGTTCAAAATAAATTAAAAGACTGTTTAATTCAGCATTTAAAATAAAATTTTAATTTTTTGAAAAATAAATGTAAACATTTTTAAGACTGGACAAAATTTATCAAAATGAATTTTAAATGTATGTGTAATCATAGAATCAGAGAAAAATTACGACACAGAAGGAGGTCATTCGGCTCATCGTGTCTGTGCCGGCCGAAAAAGAGCTATCCCGCCTAATCGCACCTTCCAGCACTAGGTCCGTAGCCCTGTAGGTCACAGCTCTTTAAGTGCACATCCAAGTATTTTTTAAATGTGATGAGAGTTTCTGCCTCTGCCACCCTTTAAGGCAGTGAGTTCCAGACCCCCACCACCCTCTGGGTGAAAACTATTTTCCTCATCTCCTCTCTATCCTTCTACCAACTACTTTAAATCTATGCCCCCTGGTTATTGACCCCTCTGCTAAGGGAAATACGTCCTATCCAATCTATCTCGGCCCCTCATAATTTTATACACCTCAGTTAAATCTCCCCTCAGCCTCCTCTGTTCCAAAGAAAACAACCCCAGCCTATCCAATCTTTCCTCATAGCTAAAATTTTCAAGTCCTGGCAACGTCCTCGTAAATCTCCTCGTAAACCCTCTCTAAGGAAAGCATTCCATATGCCTTTTTAACTACCTTATCGACCTGTCCTGCTACCTTTTAGGATCTGTGGACATACACTCCAAGGTCCCTCTGTTCCTCCATACCTCTCAGTATCCTCCCATTTATTGTGAATTCCCTTACCTTGTTGCACCTCCCAAAATGCATTACCTCACACTTCTCCAGATTGAATTCCATTTGACACTTTTCTGCCCAACTGACCAGTCCATTGATATCTTCCTGCAGTCTAAAGTTTTCCTCTTCACTGTCAACCACATGGCCAATTTTCATCTGAAAATGTCGTTATCATGCCCCCTACATTTAAATCTAAATCATTAATATATACTACAAAAAGCAAAGGACAGAGTACTGAGCCCTGTCGAACCCCACTGGAAACAGCCTTCCAGTCACAAAAACACCCGTCAACCATTACCCTTTGCTTCCTGCCACTGAGCCAATTTTGGATCCAATTTGCCACTCTCCCTTGGATCCCATGGGCTTTTATTTTTTTGATCAGCCTGCCATGTGGGACCTTGTCAAAAGCCTTGCTAAAATCCATGCAGATTACATCAAATGCTGTCCTCATCGACTCTCCTTGTTACCTCCATAAAAATTTTATCAAGTTAGTCAGACTCGACCTTTCTTTAACAAATCCATGCTGACTGTCCTTGATTAATCCGTGTCTTTCAAAATGAAGGTTTATACTGTCCCTCAGAATTGATTCCAATAATTTTCCCACCACCTAGCTGCCTTTATCCCTTATTCATTTATCCCTTGCTCCCTTTTTAAACAATGGTACAACGTTAGCAGTTCTCCAGTCCTCTGGCACCACACCTGCAGCCAGGGAGGATTGCAAAATGATAGTCAGAGCCTCAGCTATTTCCTCCCTTGCGTTTTTTAATAGCCTAGGATATATTTCATCTGGTCCTGGCAATTTATCTACTTTATAAGAAGCGAAACACCTTAACCCTTCCTCTCTTACTATATTTATCTTATCCAACATTTCACTCTCTTCCTCCTTAGCTTCAACGTCAGCATCATCCCCATCCTTTGCCAAGACAGCCACAAAGTATTCATTAAGTACTCACCCACATACTCCACCTCCATACATAGGTCACCCTAATAGACCCTATACTTTCTATGCTCTTCTAGGCTTTCTGCAGTATTGAGCTTGCGATGTCTGATATAAGCTTCCCTGTTTTGCCTTATCTTATCCTATATGCACCTTGTCATCCAGGGGGCTGTAAATTTAGCAGTTCTACTCTTTTTCTTTGTGGGAACATGTTTACCCTGAACCTCTTGTATCTCCTTCTTGAATGCCTCCCACTGCTCTGACACTGCTTTACCTTCAAGTCCACTTTTGCTAAATTACTTGTCAACCTAGTAAAATTGTCCTTCCCCCAACTTAGAACCTTAACTCTTGTTTTATCTTTGTCCTTATCCATAACTATGCTAAAACTAACTGAATTATGATCACTACCACAAAAATGCTCTCCCACTGATACTCCATCCACTTGCTTAGCTTAATTCCCTACAACTAATTCCAGAACTGCCCCCCACCTTTATTGGCTAAAACAGATCTCCTGAATGCAATTTAGGAATTCTGTGCCTTTTACACTGATAGTATCCCAGTTACTATTAGGGCAATTGAAATCCCCCACTATTACTGCCCTATTGATTTTGCACTTGTCAGAAATTTACCTACAAATTTGCTCCTCTATCTCCTTCTGGCTGGGGGTCTATAGTACACTCTCAGCAGTGTGATTGCCCGGTTTTGTTCTTTAGTTCAACCCATATGGCCTCATTTGATGATCCTTATATAACATATCATCCCTTCTCACAGCTGTAATTGTTTCTTTAACCAATACTGCCACCCACCCCCCTCCCTCTTTTAACCCCCTCTCTATCTCGTCTGAAAACCCCATAGCCAGGAATGTTGAGCTACCATTCCTGCCCTTCTTTCAGCCACGTCTCTAGTAGACTATCATACTCCCATCTGTGCTCTCAGCTCATCTGCCTTATTCCCTAGCCTCTTTGCATTGAAGCATATACCATTTAGCATTGCCAAACTGCCTTGTTGACTATTTTCAAGTCTTTGTTTCCTCTGCTTTCCAAACTTGCTTACTAATGTTCTGCCTTCCATTTTCAGCATTGCTTCTCTCCTTTTTGCAGCTACTCTCAGGTTCCCATCCCCCTGCCAAGCTAATTTAAACCCTCCCTAATAGCACTAGCAAATCCCACCACGAGGCTATTGGTCCTGGTCCTGTTGAGGTGCAACCTGTTCGGCTTGTACAAGGCCCACCTCCCCCAGAAACAGTCTCACCCAGAAATGGTCTCAATGCCTCAGGAATCTAAAGCCCTCCCTCCTGCACCATCTCTCCAGCCACGCAGTCATCTGCTCTATCCTCCTATTTCTGTACTCACTAGCATGTGGCACGGGAAGTAATCCGGAGATTATTACCTTTGAGGTCCTGCTTTTTAATCTCTTTCCTAGCTCCCTAAAATCTGACTGCAGGATCCCATCCCTCTTTCTACCTATGTCATTGGTACCACAACCTCTGACTGTTCAACCTCCCCCATCAGAATGTCCTGCAGCCATTCAGTGACATCCTGGACCCTGGCACCAGGGAGGCAACATACCATACCGGAATCACATCTGCGACTGCAGAAACGCCTGTCTGTTGTCCTATTGAATCCCCTACCAGTATTGCTCTTCCACCCTTATTCCTCTCACCCTGTGCAGCTGAGCTACCCATGGTGCCATGGACTTGGGTCTGGCTGCACTCCCCAGAGGAACTTTCGCCCTCACATATATCCAGAACTGAAAACCGGTTAGCGTGCAAGATGCATTCAGGGGACTCCTGCCCTACCTGCCTGGTCCTCCTCTTCTGTCTGGCAGTCACCCATTCCCTCCCTGCCTGCACACTCTTGAGCTGCGGGTGACCACCTCCTGAAACATGCTATCCACGAAGTTCTCAGCCTCGTGGATGCATTGGAGTGACGTCAGCCATCGCTCAAACTCCGAAACACGGAGCTCAAACTGCTCTAGCTGGCAACACTTCCTACACATGTGGTCATCCAGAGCCACGAGAAGCGTCCAGGACTTCCCACATGGCACAGGATGTGCATTCCACGGGACTGAGCTGCTCTGCTATTCCTCTATATAATCGACAATGAACTTACTTACTTAGCAGAAATAAACTTAAAACTTAAAAAAAACCACTCACCAGCTACTCACCAATCAGCTCCTTCCCTGTGCCAACGTCACTTTAGTTTTTTTACTCTGATGTCATGCCTTCAAATTCTGCCTGTGTTGAGTCGCTCCCACCTTGGGTCCGCTGCCTCCGGTCTCAGGCCTCCTCTGCCACGCTATTTATTTTGCTCTGCTCCCAGCTTGGGTCCCGCTCAGGTCTGCTGCCTCCGGTTTAAAAAAAACTATTTAAACATTTATTTTAACTCTTCCATTAGTAAAAGAAGGCCTTACGCCTGCTTTTACCAGGCCTAAGAGTTTTGTGGGCATTCGCTGGGCACATAGCCCAACTCTGCAGCAGCGAAAGTGATTTTGCAGTGGATGCGAAGGATCTGTCCAAGCGAGACTGGCCAGATCGCAAGTTCCAGGTTTTTGTGCATGCACAGCACATGGGGAAACTCAGAACTTGGGAGGGCCATTCTGAAGGTTTCTGACAAACACCGTACTTTCAGGCCCTTTGTCTTTTTCCTCTCTAACTTAGGGCAATGGGTTAAACTAAGAAGTTTACTTTGTAGCCTAATAGAGGCATGGCAGGGCACCTCAACCCCGTGGAATGCACATCCAGTGCCATGTGGGAAGCCCAGGATGCTTCTTGTGTCCTGGACAACCACATGTGCAAAAAAGTGTCGTCCGCCAGAGGAGCTTGAGTTCTGGATTTCGGAGCTTGAACAGAGGCTGGCATCACTGCAGTGCCTCTGTGAGGCTGAGAGCTGCGTGGCCAGCATGTTTCAGGAGGTGGTCACCCCACAGCTTAAGAGTTTGCAGGCAGAAAGAGAATGGGTAACCATAAGACAGACGAGGATGACCAGACAGGTAATGCAGGAGTCCCCTGAGTGCACCTCGCTCTCTAACCAGTATTCACTGGTAAGGGCGATGGTCCTTCTGGGGAGTACAGCCTGAGACAAGGCCACATCGAGTGTTGGGGCATATGCGCTGATGACTGTGGCACATTGATTCTGGGATCGGGTGAGTTGGAGAGTCAGGAGATGTTCGTTAACCCCGCAGACGGAGTCTTTGAGGCGGTCGACCAACTCGTTTTTGATGGCGAAACTAATTCCGTGGAGGCGGCGTTCTTCCTCTGGTTTCCCTTTCCAGAAGGTGGTGTAACTTCAACCATGTTCCTTGAGCTGGCCTTCCCTTGCCCGCTGGGTCTCGCTTAGGGCGGCGATGTCGATATCAAAGCGTCTAAGTTCCCAGGCAACTATGGCAGTGCGACATTCCGACATCACGGGTGACTCAGCTGTCAGAGGCGGGGGCACAATCAGGAAAGCAATAGTGATAGGGGATTCAATAGTTAGGGGAACAGACAGGCGTTTCTACGTTCGCAGACGTGACTCCAGAATGTTATGTTGCCTCCCTGGTGCCAGGTTCAAGGATGTCATTGAGCGGGTGCAGAACATTTTGAGGTGGCCGGGGTGGGGGGGGGGGGCGGGAGTTGAGGGTGAACAGCCAAAGGCCGTGATGCATATCGGTACCAATGACATTGGTGGAAAGAGGGATGAGGTCCTGCAGATAGATTGTTGGGAAGCAGGAAAGAGATTAATAAGCAGGACCTCAAAGGTCGTCATCTTTGCACAGAGCGGTCTTAAACGGATTGAACTTAAACAGTGGTTTATTTGGGAATTTGGAAAGAGTGGAAATTTCTGGTAAGTATTGGGTAAGTAGAAGCTGTAAAAAGTGAAATTTAGTTTAACATTTTGATTTAAACCTAGAACTTTAAAACTGAAGTTAACAGAAGTTGCCAGCCAGTGGCAGTTAACTGTCAGTTAGCTGTAAGTGATTGTCTTGAATAGGTGTTAATTACAGGGGATAGGGGAGCTGAGTCAACACTTGTAAATTAGGGGTAGCTCTTAAGAGTATCAAAGTAAACAGATTTCAGAGCACAGAGCAGTCTTAAATGGAGTGGACCTATTCAGAGTGGCTTACTTGGGAATTTGGAAAGAATGGGAATTTGGAGAAGAGGGGGAAGGAGTTGCTGCTTTTTGCTCACACTATTTGTAGTACTTTGTGTTACAGATAGATATTTAATTTCATTATCCATTACTTATCCATATATTTCATACTTAATCCAGATCAATTAAGAAGTCAAGGAACTAGACTGTAAACTAAAAACCAGATCAATTAAGAAGTCAAGGAAGTAGACTGTAAACTAAATTACTTAATTACAAATGTAATTACATTTAATTAAATAGAACAAGTTCATATCAGGATGGGAGTGCAGATGGAGTGTTGCATCTGCAGCATATGGGAGTTTGTGGAGAGCATTGTGATCCTGGACAACCACGTTTGCAGTAAATGCCTGCATCTTGAGGAACTTCAGCTCAGAGTTGTTGAGCTGGAATCTGAGGTGCAGATATCGCAGGACACCAGGGAAGGGGAGAGTTACCTGGACACTTTGACCCAGGAAGTAGTCACACCCTTTAGGTTAGGTAGTGGTATAGGTCTGGTTAGTGGTCAGGGACCGGAGGGTGTGACTGCAACTCAGGCAGGTAAGGGGACTCCAGGTGCAGTGCTGGAGAAGCCTCAGCCTCAGCCTTAGCCTTTGCCCTTATCCAATAGATATAAGGTTTTTGCTGCCTGTGTGGATGAGGGAAAAGCCTGCAGGATGCATAAGCAGGCTGACCATAGCACTATGGTGCAGGAGGCCATTCAAGTGGGGAGAGTGAAAGGGAATATAGTTGCGGTAGGAGACAGAATAGTCAGAGGGATAGATACTGCACTCTACAGCCGCGATTGGGAGTGCCGAAGGTTGTGTTGCCTGCCCGATGCCAGGGTTGAAGACATCTCCTTGTGGCTAGCAAAGAACTTGCAGTGGGAAGGGGACGATCCAGTTATCGTGGTCCACGTAGGAAGCAACAACATAGGTAGAACTAGGAATGAGGTCCTGCTGAAAGAAATTGAAGAGTTGGGATCCAAAATCGAAAAGCTGAATCTCAAAGGTAATAATCTCTGGATTGTTACCTGAGCCACGCACCAATTGGTATAGGGATAAGCACATTAGAAAATTAAATGCGTGGCTCAAAGAGTGGTGTGGGAGGCAAGGCTTTTGCTTCAAGGGCACTAGCACGAATACCGGGGAAAGAGGGAGCTGTTCCGTTGGGACGGGCTCCACTTGAGCCAAGCTGGAATAAGTATCCTGGCGAATCAAATAACTAGGGCAGTAGACAGGGCTTTAAACTAATTGGGGGGGGGGGATAGGAGATAGGAGGATTCAGGAAAGAGTAAATTTAAAAGCAGTGAGAAATATCAAAGGTCTAGAGCAGAGCAGAGTTTTGTGAAAAATAAGCAGAGTGGGTCAGGAAGGGCCAGGGAGAGTAACAAATAGGGCCTCACTGACTAAGGTGACATCAGGGAAAAGTAGAAAAAAGTCAGAGCTAAAGGCACTTTATCTGAATGCATGAAGCATTCGCAACAAAATATATGAATTATTAGCACAGATAGAAATTAATGGGTTTGATCTAATAGCCATTATGGAGATATGGTTGTAAATTGACCAAGGTTGGGAACTAAATATTCGAGAACACATACCTTTTAGAAGAGATAGGCAAAATGGAAAAGGAGGAGGGGTAGTCCTGATAATCAAGGTTAGGATAAAGACAATAGAGAGAAAGGATCTTAACTCAGGAAATCAAGAAGTAGAATTGTCATGTATTTCACCATCTTGCAATACTCTAAGTATGTAACTGTAACTCATGCATACTGTACCTGTACCCTTGTAATGCACACCCTGACCACAGGGAGTGAGCTCCTCACCTGGGTTTCCAGGAATAAAAGGAGAGGTCCCACCCAGGATCAGCACTCTTTAGTCCTGGGAATAAAGTGAAGGTCACAGAGTGACCGTGTCTGATATATCCATGCCTCGTGTGAATTTGTAACAAGGTGCAGAGACACCACATCTGGCGACGAGAATCGGGAATCACCGAACCACAAGGATGGCCACCGGTGGCACAGAGGAACGCTACAGTGTGGGTGAAGACTGGGACGACTTTGTGGAAAGACTCCAGCAGAGCTTTGTCACAAAGGACTGGTTGGAAGAGGCAGTGGCTGACAAGCGGAAAGCGCATCTACTGACCAGCTGTGGCCCACGTATGCGCAAATGAAAGACCTGCTCGCACCCCAAAAGCCAGTGGACAAGTCCTTCAAAGAGCTCAGCCAGCTGATCAGTGAGTATCTCAAGCCGGCAAGTAGCGTACACATGGCCCAGCACCGGTTCTACTCTCACTGGCGTCGGGAGGGTCAAAACATCTCGGACTTCGTGGAAGAACTGCGGCGTTTGGCCAGTCTCTGTAAGTTCTCCGATGCCTGCAGGGGGGAGATGTTAAGGGACTTTTTCATCGAGGGCATTAATCATGCCGGCATTTTCAGGAAGCTCATAAAGACTAAGGATTTGACTTTAGAAGGGGCGGCATTGATAGCTCAGACCTTTATGGAAAGGGAAGAGGAGACCAAGCTAATCTGTGCACACAGCCCTGGTTTTAAAGTTGCGTTGAACCAGGGAATCAATGTTATAAAAATGACACAGAACCCCACAGGCAGGCAAGGGCAATTCGACACCGTCCAGGCAGGCAGGCAAGGGGAATTCAACACCGTCCAGGCAGGCAGGCAAGGGGAATTCAATACCACCCAGGTAGCAACAAGCTCCTGGCAACAGGGACAATGGAAAGGGGATCGGCAATTCACGCCATCTCGAGGAACAATACATCCTGTGATGGGACAATTAACATCCCTCATCAGAATGCTTAGAAACAGCCAAAAGGGCCATCAGAGAGGAATGCCTGGGAATAGCCCTTTTGTTAACAGCAATCTCAGCTCATGTTGGAGATGTGGGAGCAGACACACTGCAAAAATCTGCAGGTTCCAACTTTACACCTGTAGGATTTGTAATGTCAAGGGACACCTGGCCAGGATGTGCAAAAATGCAGTAGCGAGGCTAGTCTGCATGACAGACGAACCAGACGAGGGGTCTGAAATGCAGGATGAGGCCTGGGGAACAACCATGGATGCTGAAGTTCAGAGAGTTCATGTGGCTGACGTCCACAGCTCATACACCAAAACGTTACCCATGATGATGAAAGTCTTACTGAATGGCATCCCGGTGCACATGGAGCTGGATACCAGAGCTAGCCAGTCACTCGTGAGTGCCCAACAATTTGAGAGACTATGGCCATACAGAGCTAGCAGGCCCAAATTGGAACGCATTGAGACGCGGCTACGTACGTACACCAAAGAGATCATCCCAGTGCTGGGCAGTGCAAACTTGGTGGTAACGCATAATGGATCACAGAACTGGCTGCCACTCTGGATTGTTCCAGGAAATGGCCCCGTGCTCTTGGGAAGGAGTTGGCTAGCTGAGATGAATTGGAAATGGGGGGATGTGCACGCCATTTCATCCGTGGAGTGAAATTCATGCTCGCAGCTATTGCAAAAATTCGAATTACTCTTTCAACCCGGTGTCGGAACGTTCAAGGGCACCAAAGTAGTGATACACATCACTTCAGATGCCAGACCAGTGCACCACAAAGTCAGAGCGGTGCCGTACGTGATGCATGAAAAAATTGAAAGTGAACGGGACAGGCTGCTCAGAGAGGGCATAATTTCACCCGTTGAATTCAGCGACTGGGCAAGTCCCATTGTTCCTGTCCTCAAAGCAGATGGCTCAGTCAGGATTTGTGGTGACTACAAAGCCACCATCAGCCGAGTGTCGTTGCAAGACCAATACCCGCTCCCGAGAGCGGAGGACCTTTTTGCCACGCTGGCAGGTGGTAAGCTGTTCACGAAGCTGGACCTCACTTCAGCCTACATGACTCAGGAACTGGCTGAAGAATCCAAGTTTCTGACCATCATCACGACACACAAAGAATTATTTGTTTACAATAGGTGCCCGTTTGGCATTCGTTCGGCAGCGGCTATCTTTCAGCGAAACATGGAAAGCTTGCTCAAGTCCATCCCTGGAACGATCGTGTTCCAAGACGACATCCTTATAACGGGTCGAGACACTGAGGAACACCTCCACAACCTGGAGGAGGTGCTACGCCGATTGGAATGAGTAGGCCTGCGGCTGAAAAAGGCTAAGAGCGTGTTTTTGGTCCCAGAGGTCGCGTTCCTGGGCAGGCGGGTTGCCGCAGACGGGATCCGGCCCACTGAATCAAAAACTGAGGCAATTCGCCGGGTGCCCAGGCCCGGCAAAACGTCAGAGTTGCGATCATTCCTGGGACTCTTGAACTATTTTGGGAATTTCCTGCCGAACTTAAGCACATTGTTGGAGCCATTACACATGCTCCTCCGTAAAGGTTGTGAATGGTCTTGGAGGAATTGTCAAGAACGGGCTTTCAAAAAGGCGAGGAATCTGCTGTGTTCCAACAAACTGTTGACTTTGTATGACCCCTGTAAAAAAAAAAAAAAAATGGTTTTAACATGCGATGCATCATCCTACGGGGTTGGGTGTGTTTTGCAGCAGGGTAACGATGATGGCCGACTCCAACCGGTGGCTTACGCCTCCAGGTCGCCCTCCCAGGCAGAGCGTGGATATGGCATGGTCGAGAAGGAGGCACTCGCGTGTGTGTACGATGTGAAAAAGATGCACCAGTACCTTTTCGGTAGACGGTTCGAGCTAGCGACGGACCACAAGCCGTTAACATCCCTGTTGTCCGACAGCAAGGCTGTCAACGCTAATGCGACAGCTCGCATACAGCGATGGGCCCTCACGCTGGCTGTGTATGACTACACCATATGGCACCGGCCAGGCGCCAAAAATTGCGCTGACGCACTCAGCAGGCCCACACTGGACACCACCGAGGGGGCGTCGAAGCAGAGCGCTGAGGTGGTCATGGCCGTTGAAGCTTTTGACACTGCGGGCTCCCCCATTGCAGCCCACCAGATCAAACTCTGGACCAACAGGGACCCCCTCCTATCCATGATAAAGAAATGTGTCCTGACTGGGGACTGGGCACCCGCACACAGGGCGTGTCCCGAGGAAGTCAGGCTGTTTCAGAGACGGATGGATGAACTCTCCGTCCAAGCCGACTGCCTGTTATGGGGCAGCCGGGTAGTCATGCCCCAGAAAGGAAGGGAAGCGTTCATCAGGGAACTCCACAGCGAGCACCCTGGCATCGTGTTAATGAAGACCATTGCCCGGTCACACGTGTGGTGGCCGGGGATTGACTCAGACCTGGAACTCTGGGTTCGCAGGTGCACGACGTGTGCCCAGCTGGGCAATGCCCCCAGGGAGGCCCCACTCAGCCCATGGCCCTGGCCCACCAGGCCATGGTCACATATTCACGTGGACTATGCTGGCCCGCTCATGGGAAAATTGTTCCTGATCGTTGTCTATGCATACTCGAAGTGGATCGAGTGCATCGTATTGAATTCGTGCACGACATCCATCACTGTGGAGAGTCTGCGTGTGGTTTTCGCGACCCACGGCTTGCCGGACATCCTGGTCAGAGATAATGGCCCGTGTTTTACCAGCCATGAATTCCAGGAGTTTATGTCGGGCAATGGGATCAAGCACGTCCGGACAGCGCCGTTCAATCCAGCTTCCAATGACCAGGCGGAACGGGCGGTCCAAGTCATAAAGCAGGGCATGCTTTGCATCCAAGGACCCTCTCTTCAGTACCGCCTATCGCTCCTGATGGCCTAGAGGTCCCGGGCGCACTCGCTCACGGGAGTCCCACCAGCGGAACTCCTCATGAAATGCACGCTCAAGACGCGGCTGTCCCTCATTCACCCAGCCCTGGCAGACATTGTTGAGGGCAAGCACCAATCCCAAACCGAGCTCCATGATCGAGGCTTAAGGGGGAGGTGTATAGAAATAGATGACCCGGTATTTGTTCTTAACCATGCTTTGGGACCCAAACGGCTTGAGGGCACCGTAATTGGCAAAGAAGGAAACAGGGTCATGGTGGTCAGACTAAACAACGGGCAGATATGCCGCAAACACTTGGACCAAGTAAAGACAAGGTTCAGTGCAAACACAGAGGAACCAGAAGAAGAGCATGATGAGATAGCACCCACACCACTGCCAGCGCACGAGCAACAAAGACAGCCCTCAGCATGCATAGTCCCTGCGGCCAGCCCGGACAGGCCGGAATCACCTCAAGTGACAGAGACGCGTGCTGAGGCTCAGCCACCAGAACCACAACTGCGGCGCTCCACGAGAGAGCGCCGACCACCCGATAGACTTAACCTCTGAAACTAAAAGACCTAAGGGGGGAGGTGATGTCATGTATTTCACCATCTTGCAATGACTATAAGTATGTAACTGTAACTCATGCCTACTGTACCTGTACCCTTGTAATGCACACCCTGACCACAGCAAGTGAGCTCCTCACCTGGGTTTCCAGGTATAAAAGGGGAGGTCCCACCCAGGGTCAGCACTCTTTAATCCTGAGAATAAAGTGAAGGTCACAGAGTGACCGTGTCTGATATATCCATGCCTCGTGTGAGTTTGTAACAAGGTGCAGAGACCCAACAAGAATAGTTTGGGAAGAGCTAATAAACATCGAGGGGCAGAAAACATTTGTGGGAGTTGTTTATAGGCCCCAAACAGTAGTGGAAATGTAGGGCACAGTATAAATCAGGAAATTAGAGGTACATTTAACAAGGGTAATACAGTAATCATGGGGGACTTTAATCTACATATAGACTGGGCAATCCAAATTCAAATAGGGTGGAGAACGAATTCATGGAATGTCTACAAGATGGTTTTATAGATCAGAATGTTGAAGAACCAACTAGGGAACATGCTATTTTAGATCTAATGAGAAAGAGTTAATTAATAACCTTGTAGTAAAGAAAGAAAGAGAGGAGAGGGAGAGAGACAATAACTAAACAAAAACCGGTCTGAAAACCACTGCAAATAGATGTATATTACCACAAAAAAGTATAATTTGTACAAAAATAGTCTCCAAGCAATAATTTGCAGTTTATGCGAATCTGCTGCTAATGGATAAGTGCCATCAGCAGGCCGGGGCCATTGGAGGGAGCAGCGTGCGGCGGCATGCCACTTCAGGGAGCAGCGTGTGCTGCTGCAGGAGGGTGACAGCTGATTGTAGTGCGGGCAGGTACTGCAGTAGCGGTGAAGGAGCGGCAAGAGTTCATAGAGAGATGTAATCGGAGGCCAGGAGAGGCAAAAGTTCGGGGCCCAGAAGGGACGAGGGTCCAGGGGCAGCACAGGCCAGCCCACATGGCAATTGTGTATGCGCTAGGTCCATGCAGCAGAGTTGGTCTCCAGTCGTCTTGGTTAATCCTTGCCACTGGACCAAGACCTAGGTCTATCAAGCCCGTGTGGTGACTGGGGTGCAACAGCCACCACACGTTAAAAAAAATCCACGCACGGGCATCTTCCACCCTTCAGGATGTAGTTCGGGATCTGGAATATTATTGAAACACCTGTGAACTCATCCGTTCTTGGCGTGGAAGCATGTCATCCTCGTTTCGAGGGATTGCCTATGATGATGAGTAAAGAGGCCTTTTGGGAAGAGTGACCATAATATGACATTTTATATTGCGTTCGAAAGTGTTTTAGTTAAATCCGAAAGTAGTGTCTTAAATGTAAACAAAGCAAACTACGTAGGTATGAGGGGAGAGTTGGATAAGATAGATTGGGAAACTACATTAAAAGGAATGATGGTAGACAAAATAATTAATACATAATTTACAACAAACTTACATCCCTTTAAGGCACAAAAACCTCACAGGAAAAGTGGTCCAACCGTGGCTAACAAGATAAGTTAAAGATAGTATTAGATCAAAGGAAGAGGCTTATAATGCTGCCAAAAAGAGCAGTAAGCCCGAGGATTGGGAAGATTTTAAAATTCAGCAAAGGAGGACCAATAAATTGATAAAAAAAGGGAAAATAGAATATGAGAGTAAACGAGGTGGAGACATAAAAACAAGATTGTAAAAGCTTCTCTAGGTATGTAAAAAGGAAAAGATTAGCAAAAATAAATGTGGATCCCTTACAAGCTGAGAAGAAATTATAATGGGGAATAAAGAAATGGCAGAGAAATTAAACAAATACTTTGTATTTATCTTCACAGAAGAAGACACAAAAAACCTTCCCTCGCCCTCCCCTCACCTCGCTCTCCCACTGGAGAAATTAATGGGACTCAAAGCCGATAAATCCCCTGGACCTGATGGCTTACATCTTAGGGTTTTGAAAGAGGTGGCTATAGAGATAGTGGATGCATTTGGTTGTCATCTTCCAAAATTCTGGAATGGTTCACGCAGAATGGAAGGTAGCTAATGTAACCCTCTATTTAAGAAAGGAGGGAGAGAGAAAATGGGGAACTACAGACCAGTTAGCCTGACATCAGTAGTAGGAAAAATGCTAGAACCTATTATTAAGGACATGGTAACAGAGCACCTAGAAAATAACAAGAGGATTGGGCAGAGTCAACATGGATTTTGACCAATCTGTTTTTTGAGGTTGATGAACAGTGGTGTACTAGTAGAATAGATAAGGGGGAACCAGTGGAGGCGATGTATTTGGATTTTCAGAAGGCAATCTCCTAATAAAGGATCCCTTCGGAATGAGTGATCATAGCATGATTGAATTTCAAATTCAGATGGAGGGTGAGAAAATTGGATCTCTAACCAGTGTACCAAGCTTAAATAAAGGAGACTATGAAGGTATGAGGGCAGAGTTGGATAAAGTAGACTGGGAAAATAGATTAAAGAGTAGGATGGCTGATGAACAGTGGTGTACATTCATTTAAGGAGATATTTCACAACTCTCAAGAAAAATATATTCCAGTGAGGAGGAAAGGGTGTAAGAGAAAAGATAGCCATCAGTGGCTAACTAAAGAAATAAAGGATGGTATCCAATTAAAAACAAGGACATACAAAGTGGTCGGAGCTTAAACCAGGAAATAGTGAGGGCTTGTAAAAAGGGAACATCAATAACCATGGGTGATTTTAACCTCCATATTGATTGGACAAATCAAATTGGTCAGGGTAGCCTTGAGGAGGAGTTCATAGCGTGCGTAAGGGATGGGTTCCTTGAGCAGTATGTAACGGAACCAACCAGGGGGCAGGCTATCTTAGATCTGGTCCTGGGTAATGAGACAGGATTAATAAATAATCTCCTAGTAAAGGATCCCCTCGGAATGAGTGATCATAGCAAGATTGAATTTCAAATTCAGATGGAGGGTGAGAAAGTTGGATCTTTAACCAGTGTACTAAGCTTAAATAAAGGAGACTATGAAGGTATGAGGGCAGAGTTGGGTAAAGTGGACTGGGAAAATAGATTAAAGTGTAGGACAGCTGATGAGCAGTGGTATACATTTAAGGAGATATTTCACAACTCTCAAGAAAAATATATTCCAGTGAGGAGGAAAGGGTGTAAGAGAAAAGATAGCAATCCGTGGCTAACTAAAGAAATAAAGGATGGTAGCCAATTAAAAACAATGGCATACAAAGTGGCCAAAACTAGTGTGAGGACAGAAGACTGGGAAGCTTTTAAAAGCCAGCAAAGAACGACAAAAAAATAATTAAGAAAGGGAAGATAGACTATGAAAGTAAATTAGTGCAAAATATAAAAACAGATAGCAAGAGTTTCTATAGGTATATAAAAAGCAAAAGGGTGGCTAAAGTAAATGTTGGTCCCTTAGAGGACGAGACCGGGGAATTAGCAATGGGGAACATGGAGATGGCAGAAACTCTGAACAAATATTTTGTATCAGTCTTTACGGTAGAGGACACTAACAATATTCCGACAGTGGATAGTCTAGGGGCTGTGGGGGGGAGGAACTTAACATAATCACAATCACTAAGGAGGTGGTACTCAGTAAGCTAATGGGACTAAAGGCAGATAAATCCCCTGGACCTGATGACTTGCATCCTAGGGTCATAAGAGAAGTAGCGGCAGGGAGTGCAGATACATTGTTTGTAATTTACCAAAATTCCCTGGATTTTGCCTAACATCTGTGGTTGGGAAAATGTTGGAGTCCATTATTAAAGAAGCAGTAGCAGGACATTTGGAAAATCAAAATTCGGTCAGGCAGAGCCAGCATGGATTTATGAAGGGGATGTCATGTTTGACAAATTTGCTGGAGCTCTTTGAGGATTTAACGAACAGGGTGGATAAAGGGGAACCAGTGGATGTGGTGTATTTGGACTTCCAGAAGGCAGTTGACAAGGTGCCAAGATAAAAGTTCACGGGGTTGGGAGTAATGTATTAGCACGGATAGAGGATTGGCTAACTAACAGAGAACAGAGAGTCAGAATAAATGGTTCATTCCCTGGTTGGAAATCAGTAACTAGTGGGGTGCCACAGGGATCAGTGCTGGGACCCCAATTATTTACAATCTATATTAATGACTTGGAAGAAGGGACGTAGCCAAGTTTGCTGATACAAAGATGGGAGGAAAAGCAATGAGTGAGGAGGACACAAAAAATCTGCAAAAGGACATAGACAGGCTAAGTGAGTGGGCAAAAATTTGGCACATAGAATATAATGTTGGAAAGTGTGAGGTCATGCACTTTGGCAGAAAATAATCAAAGAGCAAGTTATTATTTAAATGGAGAAAGATTGCAAAGTGCCACAGTACAGCGGGACCTGGGGATGAAACTTGTGCAGGAAACACAAAAGGATAGTATGCAGGTACAGCAAGTGATCAAGAAGGTCAATGGTATATTGGCCTTTATTGCAAAGGGGATGGAGTATAAAAGCAGGGAAGTCTTGCTACAGCTGTACAAGGTATTGGTGAGGCTGCATGCAGTTTTGGTTTCCATATTTACGAAAGGATATACTTGCTTTGGAAACAGTTCAGAGAAGGTTCACTAGGTTGATTCCGGGGATGAGGGGGTTGAGTAGGTTGGGCCTCTACTCATTGGAATTCAGAAGAATGAGAGATAATCTTATCGAAACATATAAGATTATGACGAGGCTTGACAAGGTGAATGCAGAGAGGATGTTTCCACTGATGGGGGAGACTAGAACTAGAGGGCACAATCTTAGAATAAGGGGCCGCCCATTTAAAACAGAAATGAAGAGAAATTTCTTCTCTCAGAGGGTTGTAAATCTGTGGAAATCACTGCCTCAGAGAGCTGTGGAAGCTGGGACATTGAATAAATTTAAGACAGAAATAGTTTCTTAAACTATAAGGGGATAAGGGGTTATGGGGAGCGGGCAGGGAAGTGGAGCTGAGTCCATGATCAGATCAGCCATGATTTTATTGTTTGGCAGAGCAGGGTCGAGGGGCTGTATGGCCTACTCCTGTTCCTATTTCTTATGTTCTTATGTTCTTATGTTCTTATAAGGTACTACACATGAGGTTATTAAACAACATTAGGGCTCATGGGATTGGGGGTAATATACTAGCATGGATTGAGGATTAGATAATGGACAGAAAGAGAGAGCAGGAATAAACGGTTCATTTTTGGGTTGGCAGGCTGTAACTATTAGGGTGCCGCAAGGATCGGTGCTTGGGCCCCAGCTATTCACAATTTATATCAATGATTTGAGGGGGGGGACCAAATGTAATATAATCCAAGTTTGTTGATGACACAAAGCTAGGTGGGAATATAAATTGTGAGGAGGATGCAAACAGGCTCCAAGTGGATATGGACAGCTAAGTGAATGGGGAGGAACATGGCAAATGGAATACAACGTGGAGAAATATGAAATTATCCACTTTGGTAGGAAAAGTAGAAAAGCAGAATATTTTTTAAATAGTGAAAGATTGGGAAATGTTGGTGTTTAGAGGGACCTGGGTTTCCTTGTACACGACTCACTGAAAGTTAACATGCAGACACAGCAAGCAGTTAAGAAAGCAAATGGTATGTTGGCCTTTATTATAAGAGGATTTGAGTATAAGAATAAAGACATCTTACTGTAATTATATAGGGCCCTGGAGAGACCACAGCTGGAGGATTGTGCACAGTTTGGTCTTCTTACTTAAGGAAGGATATACTTGCCATTGAGGGCATGCAACAAAGATTCACCAGACTGATTCCTGGGATGGGGGATTGTCCTGTGAGGAGAGATTGAGTTGACTAGGCTTATATTCTCTAGAGTGTAGAAGAATGAGTGGTGATCTTGTTGAAACATACAAAATTTTCACAGGGCTTGACGACAACAACAAATTGTATCTATATAGCGCATTTAACGTAGTAAAATGTCCCAAGGCACTTCACAGGAGTGTTATAAGAAAAAACAAATACATTTGACACCGAGCCACATAAGAAGAAATGATGGCAGATGACCAAAAGCTTGGTCAAAGAGGTAGTTTTAAGGAGAGTCTTGAAGGAGGAAAGAGGTAGAGACGTGGAGAGGTTTAGGGAGGGAATTCCAGAGCTTGGGGCCTAGGCAGCTGAAGGCACGGCCACCAATGGTTGAGCAGTTAAAATCAGGGATGCTCAAGAGGGCAGAATTTGAGGAGCGCAGACATCTCTGGGGGGGTGGGGTGGGGGAGGTGGTTGTGAAGCTGAAGGAGATTACAGAGATAAGGAGGGGTGAGGCCGTGGAGGGATTTGTAAACAAGGATGAGAATTTTCAAATTGAGGCATTGCTTAACCGGGAGCCAATGTAGGTCAGCGAGCACAGGGGTCATAGGTGAGTGGGATTTGGTGCACGATAGGACACGGGCTGTCGAGTTTTTGATGACCTTGAGTTTACGTAGGGTAGAATGTGGGAAGCCAGCCAGGAGTGCATTGGAATAGTCAAGTCTAGAGGTAACAAAGGCATGAATGAGGGTTATAGCAGCAGATGAGCTGAGGCAGGACTGGAGACGGGCAATGTTACAGTGGTGGAAATAGGCGGTTTTAGTCATGCTGCGGATATGTGGCCGGAAGCTCATTTCAGGGTCAAATATGATGCCTGGGTTGCGAACAGTCTGGTTCAGACTCAGACAGATGCTAGGGAGAAAGCATAAGAATTAAGAGGAGGAGTAGGCCATTCGGCCACCCAAACATGGTCCGCCATTCAATGAGATCATGGCTGATCTTCTACCTCATTTCCACTTTTCTGCACTATCCCCATTTCCCTTGAGTCCCTCAATATCCAAAAATCTATCAATCTCCGTCTTGAATATACTCAAAGAATGATCTTCCACAGTACTCCGGGGTAGAGAATTCCAGAGATTCACCACCCTCTGAGTGAAGAAGTTTCTCCTCATCTCTGTCCTAAATGGTCGACTCCTTATTTTGAGACAGTGACCCCTGGTTCTAGACTCCTCAGCCAGAGGAAACAACCTCCCTACATCTACCCTGTCAAGCCCTGTAAGAATTTAGAATGAGAGGGTTGGAGTCGGTAACTAGGGAACGCAGTTTGTGGCAGGGACCAAAGACAATAAGAACATAAGAACATAAGAAATAGGAACAGGAGTAGGCCATACGGCCCCTTGAGCCTGCTCCGCCATTCAATAAGATCAGGACTGATCTGATCATGGACTCAGCTCCACTTCCCCGCCCGCTCCCCATAACCCCTTATCCCCTTATCGCTCAAGAAACTGTCTATTTCTGTCAAATTTATTCAATGTCCCAGCTTCCACAGCTTTCCGAGGCAGCAAATTCCACAGATTTACAACCCTCTGAGAGAAGAAATTCCTTCTCGTCTCTGTTTTAAATGGGTGACCCCTTATTCTAAGATCATGCCTCTAGTTCTAGTCTCCCCCATCAGTGGAAACATCCTCTCTGATCCACCTTGTCAAACCCCCTCATAATCTTATACGTTTCAATAAGATCACCTCTCATTCTTCTGAATTCCGATGGGTAGGGGCCCAACCTACTCAACCTTTCCTTATAAGTCAACCCCCTCATCCCCGGAATCAACCTAGTGAACCTTCTCTGAACTGCTACAAAAGCAAGTATATCCTTTCGTAAATATAGAAACCAAAACTGCATGCAGTATTCCAGGTGTGGCCTCACCAATACCCTGTATAGCTGTAGCAAGACTTCCCTGCTTTTATACTCCATCCCCTTTGCAATAAAGGCCAAGATACCATTGGTCTTCCTGATCACTTGCTGTACCTGCATACTATCCTTTTGTGTTTCATGCACAAGTATCCCCAGGTCCCGCTGTACTGCGGCACTTTGCAATCTTTCGCCATTTAAATAATAACTTGCTCTTTGATTTTTTTCTGCCAATGTGCATGACCAATGAAGTTGGTCTTCCCAATATTCAATTGGAAAACATTTCTGCTCATCCAGTATTGGATGTCAGACAAGTAGTCTGATAATTTAGAGATGATGGAGGGGTTGAGAGAAGTGGTGGTGAGGTAGAGCTGGATGTCGTCAGCATACATGTGGAAAGTGACGCCATGTTTTCGCATGAAGTCGCCAAGGAGCAGCATAAAGATGAGAAATAGGAGGGTGCTAAGGATAGATCCTTGGGGGACACCAGAGGTAACGATGCAGGAGTGGGAAGAGAAACCATTGCAGGTGATTATTAGGCAAAGATTAGATAGATAAGAATGGAACCAGGTGGATGCAGTCTCACCCATGGACAATGGTGGAGAGGCATTGGAGGAGGATGGAGTGGTCAACTGTGTCAAAGGCTGCAGACAGGATAGATGCAGGGAGGATGTTTCCTCTGGTTGGGGAGTCTAGAACCAAAACATGATTTCCCTTTCATAAAACCATGCTGACTCTGCTTGACTGAATTTTGCTTTTCTAAATGTCCTGCTATTGCTTGCTTAATAATGGACTCCAGCATTTTCCCAACAACAGATGTTAGGCTAACCAGTCTATAGTTTCCTGCTTTCTGTCTACCTCCTTTTTTAAATAGGGCTCTACATTTATGGTTTTCCAATCCGCTGGGACCTCTCCAGAATCCAGGGAATTTTGGTAGATTACAACCAATGCATCCACCATCTCTGCAGCCACTTCTTTTAGGACCCTAGGATGCAAGCCATCAGGTCCAGGGGACTTGTCCGCCTTTATTCCCATTATTTTACCGAGTACTACTTCTTTAGTGATAGTGATTATATTAAGTTCCTCCCTCCCTATAGCCCTTTGATTATCCACCATTGGGATGTTTTTAGTGTCTTCTACTGTGAAGACCGATACAAAATATTTGTTCAACGTCCCTGCTGTTTCCGTGTACCCCATTATTAATTTCCCCAGTTTCATCCTCGAGGTGGCCAACATTTACTTTAGCCGCTCTTTTCCTTTATATGTACCTGTAGAAACTCTTACTATCTGTTTTTATCTTTCGTGCTCGTTTACTTTCATAATCTATCTTCCCTCTCTTTATTATTTTTTTAATCGTTCTTTGCTGGATTTTAAAATGTTTCCAATCCTCTGGCCTCCCACTAGTCTTGGCCACATTGTATGCCCTTTTTTTTTTGATTTGATACCATCCCTTATTTCCTTAGTTAGCCACAGATGGTTATCTCTCCTCTTACAGTCTTTATTTCATTGGGATATATTTTTGTTGAGAGTTATGAAATATCTCCTTAAATGTCTGCCGCTGCTCATCAACCGTCCCATACTTTAATCTATTTTCCCAGTCCACTTTAGCCAACTCTGCCTTCATACCTTTGTAGTCTCCTTTATTTTAGCTTATGGACACTGGTTTGAAATCCAACTTTCTCACCCTCCAACTGAATTTGAAATTCAACCATGTTATGGTCACTCATTCCTAGAGGATCCTTTACTAGGAGATCATTTATTAATCCTGTCTCATTGCACAGTACCAGATCTAAGATAGCTTGCTTCCTGGTTGGTTCCGCAGCATACTGTTCAAGGAAACTATCTCGGATACTCTTCCTCAAGGCTACCCTGGCCAATTTGTTCTGTCCAATCAATATGAAAGTTAAAATTGCCCATGATTATTGCCGTTCCTTTTTTACAAGCCTCCATTATTTCTTCATTTATACGCTTCTGTGTAGCTACTGTTAGGGGGCCTATAGACTACGTCCACCAGCAACTTTTCCCCCTTATTATTCCTTATCTCCACCCAAACTGAATCAACATCTTGATCTTCTGAGCCAATATTGCTTTGTAAGGTTACACATTTTCATGATTGAGGCACAGCAAGAGGCCACAGACTAAAATGGTTTAAAAGAAAACTTTGGGACTGTTGGGCAGGATGAAAAGAGCATCAGCTTGGGGCAGGTGGTGACTCATCGCTGATTAATGCAATTTCTGCAGTCAGGAGCGAGACCTGATTAAACATCAAGATAAAGGGTTTGATACAATCAAGCAGAGGAGTCCATGGATTAATTGGCCGGAGGGGGAAAACAAGTTCCCCATGGAGACTACAAGTCTGCAAAACCCAGGACAACAAAGGATCGCACAAGGCATGCATTTTTGGATAATGGGGCACAAAAGATAAGGAGTTATCTTTTGCCCCGTTGATTCCGTGTGCAAATTGTGGCCATCCAAACAGATCCAGACCCATCATCACAGCCATTAAGACTCATCCAAATGCATTAACTGAAAAGCAGCCTAGCAGGAGATGTATTCATCAAAAGGATATATGTGTAAGAGCTGAGAACAATAGTTCAGAACGAGAAGGAGAACATCGGAGAGAAACATCAAAGAGGAACAACAGGTCAAAGAAACAATGATCACGAAGCAGCAGCGGGGACCCAACACCTTTCCTAGCTCCATGAGCCTACAATCAACAACACCAGCAACTGGCAGGATGGGTGATTGTATGTCTTTGATCAATCACTAATAAGTCTTGTTCTGTAATTTTTAGTTGTTTTTTGTGTAATAAACTAACAGTAATAAACTAAACTAAAACTTTGCATTACGTGAGGTCCTTCCTGTAATTCCCGAGGTCTATGAATCAAAGTAGAGTGGAAAACGAACACCCTACATAAAATGGCAATGGTGGCAGGACCTCAGAATTTGGAAATGGGATCACGGACACAAATCAAGAGCAAGAAACCCTGGGGAGGCTTGGTTAAGTTTCAGGTATTAAAGTAATCGCAGGTAGTCTGTGAAGGGGTCTCAGGGAGTCCAAAATAATCTCAAGGGCGACTAGGGTAGCCGAGGAGCGCAGGCTGACTAGGGTAGCCACTGAGAAAAGTAATCACAGGTAGTCTGCGAGGGGGTCTCAGGAAGACCAGAAGTAATCTCACAGACAGCCAGAGAAACCGGAGGAGAGAAACTGTCTCGGATAGGCTGGAGTAATCTTGGGTTGACTGGGGTAGTCACAGAGAGAAGCTCAAGAGATGGTCTCAGGGGAGACCAAGGTAGTCAGGGATAATTTCTCAGCCAGAGGTACTGGAAATGGACTCACCGCAGCAAAACGCGATAAAGCCAGCGGTTAAGAGTAGTTGTAGGAAGTCCATGGAGGCTAAGGTAACTGCATATATATGCAACAAACTGGACATTTTAGAGCCATGGGCACGAGAAATGCTACACTCTGGGGATCTGCAGGAAAATGCGACAGAGTGGACAGTCAGTAGTAACCACAAGAGAAGGCGATTTGGTTCATGTGCCTGCAGAAGCAAACACAACTGTTAAGGGAAAAGGTAGGACAGCTGGAGGATGAAAGTAGGGAATTAAAAGGTGAGATAAGCAATTTTAATAGAGAAAAGCAGGACCAAAGTATTAAAGAAGAAATGGCGTGTAATCACCTAGGATATTTGCAGTGCCAGGTGAACGAGGGCAAAAGGCAGCAGCAGGCATTCATCGAGCAAAGTGAAAGGTACTTAGAGAGAGCCAAAGAAGCAGAAGAACAGCTAAGAAAGATAAAAATAGCATACCAGGTAGCGCAGAAACAGGGTTACGAGAAACACGGACCTTGTAAAGAAAAGATCCGCCAGTTAACGGCAGGGTTAGACGGGGCCAAAGGGATGGTTTGTCTCATGGCACCAGGGGGAGGCGAGGAAGTTTGGGACACAGGGTAAGGAGTCAGACGATGGGTCCCAGTATAGCGAGCATCGGTTAGCTCCCGAGGCACCGGGACCCTCGAAACTGATGTGTCCCTTGAGACAGCAGAAATTCAGCCCACCCCCACCAAATGGTGGTCTGGAACCATTACTGAGTGACTATGTGATCCCATACACGTCACTTCAGCTGCAGGAGATGCTGACGGGTACGGCAAAATTAAAGCAAGGAGGGGATGTCTCCATTCATTTTGCCAACATAGAGCAGATAGGGGGTATCAATAACTGCAGTGAGGAGGAGATAGTGAAGTTAACACTGCTCTCCCTGGAAGGGAAGCTATATCAGAGTTTGTCAACAGCCACCAAGTTAGGTGGAGGAACCCCACAGGGCTTAAAGGAGGAAATCATGGCAGCATTAGGGTACAGGGCAAGGTAGTCCGTTCTGGCAGGTAGAACAGACTAGGCAGTAAGTAAATGAATCAGCCGATACGTTTGCAGATAGACTGTGGGCTATTTATTTAAGGGCCACTGGAGGAAATCTGGTATGGGCAGACTGAATAGGGGAACCCAGGAACCATTGGCTGTGAACCAGAATGGCTAACAGTTTGCCACGGCTCAGAGCAAAGGTCGAAGCATGGTTTGACGCAGACGATCTCCAAAATACTGAGGCAGGGGTATTGAGAAGATTGACTCTAGCATTTAAGTCCGGACAAGGGGAAGAGGAGAAACAAAAAGAGAAAGTGCACGAAGTAAAAGGAGAGGTTAGGGCAAAAAGAGAATGGAGACAAGAGGGAGGTAATGCGGGTCGATCCAGAGGGTGTTTTAATTGTGGGAAGTTGGGACACTGGAGCAAGGATTGTAGGCTCTCGAGAGGAGGAAAGCCAGGTTACGAGGGTGCTGAGGCAGAAAAGGGCCAAAAGAAGGTAGCCGACGACTCAGTACAGGTTTTAATGGCCGCATTACAGCAGGTTATGGGCAAGGATGGAGGAAAGCCGGACGCTGCAGTGGGTGAAAAGGGACCCAATGCTTCAGCTCCACCACTTTGACGTTGAGCCCAGCCAGAATATCTGTGTCTGCTCATATATGATGAGTGGGGCAGGCCATGTGTGGATGTGAAGATGGAAGCAATTAGGGGAAGGTATCTAGTAGATACAGGAGCCTCTAGCATGGTTGTCCACTCACCGAATCCGACCACTTCCACATGGTCAAGCGGAGTCCCATTTATACTGGCGGGTTTTATGGGTAACGAACAGGCTGGGGCAGTGTCAAAACCCTTAACCATAGAATTAGGACCTAACAACAAAGTGGGAATGCATTTTAATGAAGTGGGAACAGCCCGGTTCTGGACGTCTCAGGGCCAACTACATGTTGGCACACCACGCCATAGTGAATATGAAGGACAATTGTCTATGGGGATTGCCAAAGAGGGGAATAGGGTTTTGGTAGTTAAACTTACCAACGGACAAATCTGCCGCAAACACGTGGATCAAACTAAAAGGAGGTTCAGCAACCCCATAGAAGAAGCAGAGGAAGAATACGACGTAGAGTTTACTCCATTACAGGTGACCGAACACCGGAACCAAGCGGAGGAGAGCCCTGTCACTGTGGGCAGTCCGGACAGGCCTGAGGCACCGCAAACAGCAGACACTCAGGCCAGCGCCCAACAACCAGAGCCCCAACTCAGGCGCTCGACAAGGGAGCGTAAACCACCAGAGAGACTTAACCTGTGATCCCAATAAGACTTTGGGGGGGAGGTGATGTCATGTATTCAACTATCAGTGTAACCCATGTATAAACTGACTTAAGTTGTACACCTTGAGAACATTGACCACAAGGGGGTGAACTTGTGGGAGACACTCCTAACCTGGACTTTCAGGTATAAAAGGGGAAGCTCCACCCACCTTCATCACTTGAGGTCTTGGAAATAAAAGTAACTGGTCACAGAGTGACCTTCTCTCAAGTATGGGCCTCATGTGCATTTATACTGTATAGTAAGGACATATCAGAGATGATAGCTGAGGTGGAGACACATGCTCAGACCATCAATGCTTTAATAAAGGAGGATAGAAACACGTCAGATCAAGCTGCTCAGAATGACGTGTGTGTCATGTATGGTTGTTAAATGAAGGATGCAGTAATTTAGAAGATTTAAAACAAGGCCCCGTACCTTCGTGGGTCAGTAACAAGCACCTAAAAGCTTTGAGTGTCTACAATAACCTCCTGAATTCGTGCCAGCTAGTCAGCCTCTGAAGCATACCCAGTCCTGTCAACTGTGGTCAGATTAAACAGTCTATAATGGGGATAGTGCTTAGAATACCGGTCGCAACGACTCGTACTGGTATACAGGGTGGAAACATAGAAACATAGAAACATGGAAAATAGGTGCAGGAGTAGGCCATTTGGCCCTTCGAGCCTGCACCACCATTCAATAAGATCATGGCTGATCATTCACCTCAGTACCCCTTTCCTGCTTTCTTTCCATACCCCTTGATCCCTTTAGCCCTAAGGGCCATATCTAACTCCCTCTTGAATATATCCAATGAACTGGCATCAACAACTCTCTGCGGTAGGGAATTCCACAGGTTAACAACTCTGTCCTCATCTCAGTCCTAAATGGCTTACTCCTTATCCGGGTTCTGAACTTCCCCAACATCGGGAACATTCTTCCCGCATCTAACCTGTCCCGTCCCGTCAGAAACTTTATGTTTCTATGAGATCCGCTCTCATCCTTCTAAACTCCAATGTATAAAGGCCCTGTGGATCTAGTCTCTCCTCATATGTCAGTCCAGCCATCCCGGGAATCAGTCTGGTGAACCTTCGCTGCACTCCCTCATTAGCAAGAACGTCCTTCCTCAGATTAGGAGACCAAAACTGAACACAATATTCCAGGTGAGGCCTCACCAAGGCCATGTACAATTGTAGTAAGACCTCCCTGCTCCTATACTCAAATCCCCTAGCTACGAAGGCCAACATGCCATTTGCCTTCTTCGCGGCCTGCTGTACCTGTATACCAACTTTCAATGACTGATGAACCATGACACCCAGGTCTCGTTGCACCTCCCCTTTTCCTAATCTGCCGCCATTCAGATAATATTCTGTCTTCGCATTTTTGCCCCCAAAGTGGATAACATCACATTTATCCACATTGTACCGCATTTGCCATGCATTTGCCCACTCACCTAACCTGTCCCTAGTCACCCTGCAGCCTCTTAGCATCCCCCTCACAGCTCACACCGCCACCCAGTTTAGTGTCATCTGCAAACTTGGAGATATTACACTCAATTCCTTCATCTAAATCATTGATGTATATTGTAAAGAGCTAGGGTCCCAGCACTGAGCCCTGCAGCACTCCACTAGTCACTGCCTGCCATTCTGTAAAGGATCCTTTTACCCTGACTCTCTGCTTCCTGTCTGCCAACCAGTTCTCGATCCACGTCAGTATATTACCCCCAATACCATGTGCTTTGATTTTGCACACCAATCTCTTGTGTGGGACCTTGTCAAAAGCCTTTTGAAAGTCCAAATACACCACATCCACTGGTTCTCCCTTGTCCACTCTATTAGTTACATCCTCAAAAAATTCCAGAAGATTTGTCAAGCATGATTTACCTTTCATAAATCCATGCTGACTTGGACCGATCCTGTCACTGCTTTCCAAATGCGCTGCTATTTCATCCTTAATAATTGATTCCAACATTTTCCCCACGACTGATGTCAGGCTAACCGGTCTATAATTCCCCGTTTTCTCTCTCCCTCCTTTTTTAAAAAGTGGTGTTACATTAGCTACCCTCCAGTCCATAGGGACTGATCCAGAGTCAAAAGACTGTTAGAAAATGATCACCAATGCATCCACTATTTCTAGGGCCACTTCTTTAAGTACTCTGGCATGCAGACTATCAGACCCCGGAGATTTATCGGCCTTCAATCCCATCAATTTCCCTAACACAATTTCCCGCCACGTAAGGATATCCTTCAGGTCCTCTTTCTCACTAGACCCTCGGTCCCCTAGTACTTCCGGCAGGTTATTTGTGTCTTCCTTCGTGAAGATAGAACCAAAGTGTTTTTTCAATTGGTCTGCCATTTCTTTGTTCCCCATTATAAATTCACTTGAATCTGACTGCAAGGGACCTACGTTTGTCTTCACTAATCTTTTTCTCTTCACATATCTACAGAAGCTTTTGCAGTCAGTTTTTATGTACCCGGCAAGCTTCTTCTCATACTCTATTTTTCCTCTCTTAATTAAACCCTTTTTCCTCTTCTGCTGAATTCTAAATTTCTCCCAGTCCTCAGGTTTGCTGCTTTTTCTGGCCAATTTTTATGCCTCTTTCTTGGATTTAACACTATTCTTAATTTCCCTTGTTAGACACGGTTGAGCCACCTTCCCCGTTTTAGTTTTACTCCAGACAGGCATGCACAATTGCTGAAGTTCATCCATGTGATCTTTAAATGTTTGCCATTGCCTACCCACCATCAATCCTTTAAGTATCATTTGCTAGTCTAATCTAGCCAATTCACGCCTCATACCGTCAAAGTTACTTTTCCTTAAGTTCAGAACCTTAGTTTCTGAATTAACTTTGTCACTCTCCATGTTAATATAGAATTCTACCATATTATGGTCACTCTTCTCCAAGGGGCCTCGCACAACAAGATTGCTAATTAGTCGCTTCTCATTACACATCACCCAGTCTAGGATGGCCAGCTCTCTGGTTGGTTCCTTGACATATTGGTCGAGAAAACCATCCCTAATACATTCCAGGAAATCCTCCTCCACCGCATTGCTACCAGTTTGGTTAGCCCAATCAATATGTAGATTAAAGTCACGCATGACATCCCTTATTTCTTATTTGATGCTGTCCCCAACCTCACTACTACTATTTGGTGGCTTGTACACAACTCCACTAGCGTTTTCTGCCCTTTGGTATTCCGTAGCTCCACCTATACAGATTCCACATCATCCAAGCTAATGTCCTTCCCTACAATTGCATTAATTTCTTCTTTAACCAGCAATGGCAACCCGCATCCTTTTCCTTTCTATCTATCCTTCCAAAATGCTGAATGCCCTTGGATGTTGAGTTCCCAGCCTTGGTCACCCTGGAGCCATGTCTCCATGATGCCAATCACATCGTGTCCGTTAACTACTATCTGCGCAGTTAATTCGTCCACCTTATTCCGAATACTCCACGCATTGAGGCACAGAGTCTTTAGGCTTGTTTTTTTAACACACTTTGACCCTTTAGAATTTTGCTGTAATGTGGCCCTTTTTGTTTTTGCCTTGGGTTTCTCTGCCCTCCACTTTTGCTATTCTCCTTTCTAAATTTTGCTTCTGTCTCCATTTTATTTCCCTCTGTCTCCCTGCATAAGTTCCCATCCCCCTGCCATATTAGTTTAGCTCCTCCCCAACAGCACTAGCAAACACTCCCCCTAGGACATTGGTTCCGGTCCTGCCCAGGTGCAGACCATCCGGTTTGTACTGGTCCCACCTCCCCAAGAACCAGTTCCAATGCCCCAGGAATTTGAATCCCTCCCTGCTGCACCACTGCTCAAGCCACGTATTCATCTGAGCTATCCTGCGATTCCTACTCTGACTAGCACGTGGCACTGGTAGCAATCCTGAGATTACTACTTTTGAGCTCCTACTTTTTAATTTAATTCCTAGCTCCCTGAATTCGTCTCGTAGGACCTCATCCCGTTTTTTACCTATATCGTTGGTACCTATATGCACCATGACAACTGGCTGTTCACCCTTCCTTTTTACAATGTCCTGCACCCACTCTGAGACATCCTTGACCCTTGCACCAGGGAGGCAACATACCATCCTGGAGTCTCGGTTGCGGCCGCAGAAACGTCTATCTATTCCCCTTACAATTGAATCCGCTTTCACTATCGCTCTCCCACTCTTTTTCCTGCCCTCCTGTGCAGCAGAGCCACTCACGGCGCCATGGACTTGGCTGCTGCTCTCCCCTGATGAGTCATCCCCCTCAATAGTACCCAAAGCGGTGTATCTGTTTTGCAGGCGGATGACCGCAGGGGACCCCTGCACTACCTTCCTTGCACTGCTCTTCCTGTTGATCTTCCATTCCCTATCTGGCTGTGTATCGTTTTCCTGCGGTAAGACCAACTTCTAAACGTGCTATGCACGTCATTCTCAGCATCGTGGATGCTCTAGAGTGAATCCACGCGCAGCTCCAGTGCCGCAATCCTTGAACTTACTCTATTCAGATTTTTTTTAAGTTGGCTCTGACAAAACACAAGGTAGGGATAACCACTTTATAAATTCTTGTTCAGAAGGGAATTAAAACCCATATAAAATGCAGCAAAAAAGTGCATTGCCACATTCTGGAGGTTCAATATGTTAATTGTCAAATTTCTTCAATGTGCCAAAAGTCACTAGCTCATTAACAAAGAGGTATTTTTGAATCTTATAACTAGTTGTCTCAACAATTTCCAAATGCAAGATAAGGTTGACTAAAACTTACATTGTCATGGCTAAGCATCACTCCTTTAGGGTTCCCTGTGGTTCCAGATGTGTAGATTAGCAGACAACATTGATTGGCTGTCTGAGAGTTCACAATTGCATCCAAATCTGCATCTGTGATATTATTCCCCAATTCCATGAATTGCTTCCACTTAGTAAAATTTAAAATGAAATTATTACACACTTCTGTAAAAACAGCTAAATAATGTCTTTGAAATATTTAAATTTAAGAAAAACATAATAAACTGATGTAAAGCTAAACACACAGTAATTGGTTGAGTTAACTGTTCAAACATGTACAACTGACATAATAAATAAAATTAAGAACTCTTACAGAATATATATCTGTATCCTGGTCTTTCAACTCATCCTTGTACTGAACAATTGCTTTGAGCTGAGGCAACTGACTTCGAATCTAAAAATAAAAGTCAAAAATTGTTTTAAATATTCATTACAACATTTAATAACAAAATATGGAGCAAGCAAAATTATTTCAGCCCACCAAACACACTAAAAACAAAGTGTATGTCCATTCTATCATGGACTTCCCATAAATCAAATTATTGAACTCACCAGGTATAATATGTTTACACATCCAATTCTCAAATTGATCTACTAGCATAAGAAAGAACAAGGGTGGTTGAAAAAGAGAGATAAAAAAGAGAGATAAAAAAAAAGATCGTACTCAGTTTAAATGGAAGAAAAACTTAATAGAACCATAGATCATCAATGTGCAATAGATACAAATCAAATATACTCCAATAAAGGAGAAAAAACGTTTGGGCAAATCATAGAATCATACAAATTTACAGCATAGAAGGAGGTTATTTCAAAGAGAGGGGTGATGCAGACATTGCAATCAGGGAAGAGGAGTGTGAAATATTAGATGAAATAAACATAGTGAGAGAGGAAGTATTAAACGGTCTAGCAGCTTTGAAAGTGGATAAATACCCAGGCCCAGATGAAATGTATCCCAGGCTGTTAAGAGAAGCAAAAGACGAAATAGCAGAGGCTCTGACCATCATTTTCCAATCCTCTCTGGCTACAGGTGTGGTGCCGGAGGACTGGAGGACTGCTAAAGTTGTACCATTGTTTAAAAAGGGAGAAAGGGATAGACCGAGTAATTACAGGCCAGTCAGCCTAACCTCGGTGGTGGGAAAATTATTGAAAACAATTCTGAGGGACAGGCTAAATCTTAATTTAGAAAGACACTGATTAATCAAGGCCAGTCAGCATGGACTTGTTAGGGGAAAGTCGTGTCTGACTAATTTGATTGAATATCTGGAGGGTAGTGCATTAGATGTAGTGTATATGATTTAGAAAGGCTTTTGATAAGGTCCCACATGGCAGACTGCTCACGAAAGTAAAAGCCCATGGGATCCAAGGCAAAGTGACAAGTTGGATCCAAAATTGGCTCAGTGGCAGGAAGCAAAGGGTAATGGTTGATGGTTGTCTTTGTGACTGGAAGGCTCCTTCCAGTGGGATTATGTATGGTTCAGTACTAGGTCCCTTGCTTTTTGTAGTATATATTAACGATTATAGGCTAGATTTTACACTTTTGTGCATATCGCCCAAAAATGGGCGTTATTTCCGGTGTGGGCGGTAAAATTGGGTTTTCAGATCGCCAGCATCTCGCACATTCTCAAAGCACCTAGTCTCCTTTTTGAAATTGGGTGTTACCGCGAGCAATATGACATGGGCGGTGGCGTTAAATCTCGCTGACCTTCTGCTGTAAAGTGTCGCCGTCCTTAGTAACGGCATGGCAATGCTCGATTCCTGCGATTCAGAAGGCCAAGGGTCACCATGACATGCGCAGAAGAGGAGACAGAGAGAGAGGGAGCTGAGTGGGACTGAAGGCATGTGTGGGTGTGGTGTGGTTGCTTTGGGAGGTAGGAGGGAGAGTTTAGAGCTTTACAGCAAATAGGGAAACAAAAATTAGCTGTTACCAGCCACATATTTGCCCGAATTTGGCCTATGATGGAGGAAGAGGGGGAGGCATCACAGCATGCTGCGGAGACTGACGCTGGAGAGAGCAGTGAGGTGGAAGAGGAGCACATTGGAGGGCGTAAAAGAGCGAGGAGGTTCTCAGACGAGGCAAGTTATTATTTAAATGGAGAAAGATTGCAAAGTGTCGAAGTACAGCGGGACCTGGGGGTACTTGTGCATGAAACGCAATAGGATAGTATGCAGGTACAGCAAGTGATCAGGAAGGCCAATGATATCTTGGCCTTTATTGCAAAAGGGATGGAGCATAAAAGCAAGGAAGTCTTGCTACAGTTATACAAGGTATTGGTGAGGCCATACCTGGAATACTGCATGCAGTTTTGGTTTCCATATTTATGAAAGGATATACTTGCTTTGTTGGAGGCAGTTCAGAGAAGGTTCACTGGGTTGATTCCGGGGATGAAGGGGTTGACTTATGAGGAAAGGTTGCGTAAGTTGGGCCTCTACTCATTGGAATTCAGAAGAATGAGAGATGATCTTATCGAAACGTGTAAGATTATGAGGGGGCTTGACAAGGAGGATGCAGAGAGGATGTTTCCACTGATGGGGGAGATTAGAACTAGAGGGCATGATCTCAGAAAACAGGGCCACCCATTTAAAACAGAGACGAGGAGAAATTTCTTCTCTCAGAGGGTTGTAAATCTGTGGAATTTGCTGCCTCGGAAAGCTGTGGAAGCTGGGACATTGAATAAATTTAAGCCAGAAATAGACAATTTCTTAAACGATAAGGGGTTATGGGGAGCGGGCGGGGAAGTGGAGCTGAGTCCATGATCAGATCAGCCATGATCTTATTGAATGGCGGAGCAGGCCCGAGGGGCTGTATGGCCTACTCCTGTTCCTATTTTACGTTCTTAAATGCCTCCCTCCTGCAGGAGGTCGAGTTATGCTGGGGTGATTTGACACAGGGAGGGCATGGGAAGCCCACCCCCAAAGGCCTACCAGAAGATATGGGCCGAGATAGCAGAGATGGTCTCATCGATGACCAACGAGGTGCGTGAGGGCAACCAATGCCGCAAACGATGAAACGACTTTGTGGGATCTGCAACCTTATTACATTTATTTACATGTACTTATGTATTTATATAATTTGATTCGTAACAGTCATGAGTGACTATCAGCATATGTGAGGTCTTTCGCTTTTACTGGGAATGTTGTAGTCAAAGCCTGCGATCACGGTGCATGTCTTTAGGTAAAGAATGATAATTATCATAATAATCACGATTACATCTGTCGGTTATGTGTTGTATCAGTCTCTGTGACAGTACCTAGCAATGATATCACGCAATGATCTCATGCCATGTCGTCCTGTCACCTTTTACAGAAGAAGCTATCGACGATGAGGTCTGTGCAGAGGCGAACGGGTGGGGGGCCACCAGTCCCCAACGACATCACTGAGAAGGAGGAGCAGGTGCTCGCACTCGCGGAGAAGCACACCCAGACAGCCACGGAAGCATCTGCAAATGCTGAAGTGATGCCACGTGAGTAAAGCTTACACCATTGTGCGATGTAAAGTCAATAGATGCCACACCCACTTATATCCGAACTTATATGATTGATGATTTCTGAAATTGTCATAGAAATAATGCCGGCCTAATGAAAATCATTGCAATGCAAATGTGTCGATGGTCATGAAATGTGATGTCTGTGATGATTTTGAGAGCGGTGGTGCTTTTGTCGTGCATATGCTGTGTGTAGCGCTGGACTCACCTTGTGATCCTAGCACCCGCTTCTCCTCAAATCACCTAATTTGTGTTTTGCAGCTCAGCCAGGATCGTGGCCCCAGGCAAGACCACAGAGGCCAGAAGGTGGGGGCGCGGGGCCCGACTCTCGGGACAATTCTACATCTGGTGCTGAGGAGCTCCGATTCTTGCCCGTCAATCCGCTGGGTCTATTCTCGATGGATGACAGCGCGGACTTCGAGGAACCTGCATTGCCACACTCCAGAACCATTTCACCCCAAGGCCATCTAGTGGTCTTCCGGTCATTCCCGCCTCCACCCTGCAGGTACCGGCCCCAAGCACCTTGCCACAGGGCACCCCATTTGTCCCCAGGATGGCGCCGACCCTGGGAGGGCCTCGTGGACGAGGCAGGTCTGTTCCACGAGCGCGACATGACAGCGGAGAGATGGTACAGTTGTCCAGGAGGACTGTAGACATTGGTGACTAGCTCATCGAAGCACTGGGGGGCATATCCCGACAGCTGGCCACCATGACTGAGTACATTCCGCAGATCGCGGAGGCCCTGGATGCGATAGCCAGGAACACTGCTGACACAGGCCTCTCAGTGGTCCTAGAGCGCGGCACTCCACCCCTAGGTTCCGCACCACCACTGGGAATGACAGATGAGAGCAAGGACCAAGATCCTGCTTCTGCATCACAGAATGCTGCCCCCTCGCACCCCCCGCTCCCGTATCCGTGTAACCATCGCCTCTGCCTTCATCACCCCCCCCCCACCCCCGCCAATGAGGCACTGCCTGAGGAGCTCCTCAGCCAGGCGCCGTAGAGCGAGGAGGGGAAGGGTAGAGGTGGGAAGAAGAAGGGGAGGAGGGGAGGAAAGTGAGGTGCATGTCCACTCGTGATGGCTGTGTTGTATCTCCATCTGGGTGTATGCACTTTGTTGTAATGTATGGGGGGAGGGGACCACCCTCCTGCTTTGCATTTTTATTCTGTGTTGCTGGACATGTTCAACATTTGATTGATGTTAATGGTGGAAAAAGTGGGGTGTGGGCAGGGGTTGGGTGTTTTTGCCCGTGATACTTATGATTTCAGACCAATGTTGGTATAAAAAATGTTTTATTAAACATAACCTTGTTGCGCATTGTCTCAGATAGCTGGACTGTTACACACTGGTGATTCCTTAACATGAAAGGGTTAAATAAAACTTAACTTCAATCAAAGTAAACTATAGCTGTCACCAAGGTGATGGGCACCATTGATGTCTGAGCTGCACACACACAGCAGTGTGTCAGCATTGTCATTCACAGCAATGTTCTTTCAGGCAAATCGTTCAGATATCAGCTCCTCACGTAAGAGTCTTGCAGCTATGTAGCCACCGTGGGCCCTTTCCTGCGGTCTGGAGGGGGTCATGGGTATGGTTGCATAGCCAGCCTGATTGTCTGGCCCTAGGTCAGCATCCAGCCCCTCGTCAAACTCTTCCTCTCTCTCCTGAGGTGGAGCATCAGTCCCTTCTGGCAATTCTTGGCCCCTCCTGATAGCCAGATTGTGCAGCATGGAGCACATGACCACGAATTTATCTACTTGCTCAGGGTTGTTTTGTAGCTCCCCTCTTGAGTGGTCCAGACATCTGAAGCGCTGCTTAAGCACAGTTATTGTTTTGTGGACCACATTGCGTGTGTCTCTGTGGCTCTGGTTGTATCGCTTCTCGGCCTCGGTGTGGGTGTCATGCAGGGGGGGTCATCAGCCAGGTGGCTAGGCCATATCGGTTATCAACAAGCATCCAGCATTGTCCTTGATACATCCTTACTATACAGTATAAATGCACACGAGGCCCATGCTTGAGAGAAGGTCAGTCTGTGACCTGTCCTTTATTATTTAGCCTTCAAGTGCAGGAAGTGGTTGGAGCTTCTCCTTTTAATCTGAAGGTCCAGGTTAGGAGTGTCTCCCACAAGTTCACCACCTAGTGGTCATTGTTCTCACAGTGTACAACTTAGGTCAGATTATACATGAGTTACATTGCTGGTTGAATACATGACATCACCTCCCCCCCCCCCCCCAAAGTCTTATTGGGATCACAGGTTGAGTCTCTCTGGTGGTTTACGTTCTCTTGTAGAGCGCCTGAGTTGGGGCTCCGGTTGTTGGGCGCTGGCCTGAGTGTCTGCTGTTTGCGGTGCCTCAGGCCTATCCGGACTGCCCACAGTGACTGGGCTCTCCTCCCTTTGGTCCCTGTGTTCGGTCACCTGTGGAGGAGTGAACTCTATATTGTGTTCTTCCTCTGCTTCTTCTATGAGGTTGCTGAACCTCCTTTTTGTTTGATCCACATGTTTGCGGCAGATTTGTCCATTGGTAAGTTTAACTACCAGAATCCTATTTCCCTCTTTGGCAATCACAGTGCCTGCGAGCCATTTGGGCCCTGCAGCGTAGTTGAGGACAAAAACAGGGTCAGTTACATCAATACATCGCGCTCTCGCATTCCTGTCATGGTAGTCATATTGTGACTGGCGCCTGTTCTCGACAATTTCTTTCATGGTGGGGTGTATAAGGGATAACCGGGTTTTGAGCGTCCTTTTCATTAGCAGCTCTGCAGGTGGAACCCCTGTGAGCAAGTGTGGTCGGGATCTGTAGGCCAACAGGAAGCGTGATAAGTGTCTTTGTAGGGAACCCCCTTGGATTCTGAGCATCCCCTGTTTGATTATCTGCACTGCTCGTTCTGCCTGGCCGTTTGAGGCCGGCTTGAACGGTGCCATTCTGACATGGTTAATTCCATTGCCTGCCATGAAGTCCTGGTATTCAGTGCTTGTGAAGCACGGGCCATTGTCGCTGACCAAGATGTCCGGTAGACTGTGGACGGCGAACATTGCCCGTAGACTTTCTACCGTGGCAGAGGATGTGCTTGAATTTAAAATGTCACACTCGATCCATTTGGAGGAGGCGTCTACTACAACCAAAAACATTTTTCCCATGAAAGGACCTGCGTAGTCCACATGGATGCGTGACCACGGCTTGGCGGGCCATGGCCAGGGGCTTCCCTGGATGCATTGCCCAGCTGGGCACATGTGTTGCACCTGCGAACACAAAGTTCCAGATCTGCATCTATCCCTGGCCACCAAGCGTGTGACCTGGCAATTGCCTTCATTATGGCAATGCTCGGGTGCTCATTGTGGAGTTCTCTGATGAACACCTCTCTGCCCATCTGGGGCATGACTACGCAGTTTCCCCACAGTAGGCAATCGGCCTGAATCGAGAGTTCATCCCTGCGCCTGTGAAATGGTTTAAATTCCTCAGGGCATGCCCTGTACGTGGCTGCCCAGTCCCCATTCAGGACACATTTCTTGACTAGAGACAATAGCGGGTCTCTATTTGTCCAGACGGGTGAGCCTTCGCTTCCGAAAGCTTCAACAGCCATGACCATCTCAGTCGCATGCTCAGTAGCCCCCTCAGTGGTGGCTAGTGGGAGCCTGCTGAGTGCATCGGCGCAGTTTTCGGTGCCCGGTCTGTGCCGAATTGTGTAGTCATAGGCCGCTAACGTGAGTGCCCACCTCTGTATGCAGGCCGATGCGTTTGCATTTCTGGCCTTGTTGTCAGCCAAAATGGACATTAGGGATTTGTGATCTGTCTCCAGCTCAAATTTCCTGCCAAACAGGTACTGGTGCATTTTCTTTACCGCATATACACATGCGAGCGCCTCCTTTTCTACCATCCCGTAGCCCCTTTCTGCCTGGGATAGACTTCTGGAGGCTGTAACTGACCCTTGGCATTGACATGCTGCAACACAAACCCGACACCATAGGACAACGCATCGCACGTTAACACAAGTTTCTTACATGGGTCATATAGCGTTAACAGATTGTTGGAACATAACAAATTGCGTGCTCTATTAAAAGCCCTTTCCTGGCTGCCCCCCCAGACCCATTCGCGACCTTTGCGTAGGAGCACGTGTAGCGGCTCTAGCAGCGTGCTCAATTTGGGAAGAAAGTTACCAAAATAGTTCAGGAGCCCCAGGAACGAACGCAGCTCCATCGTGTTACGGAGTCTGGGTGCTCTCTGGATCGCTTCCGTCTTGGACGCAGTAGGGCTGATCCCGTCTGCTGCTACCCTCATCCCCAGGAATTCTACCTCTGGAGCTAGGAAGACGCACTTCGCTTTTTTTAGTCGCAGCCCTACCCGGTCCAGTCTGCGTAGCACCTCCTCCAGGTTGCGGAGATGTTCTTCAGTATCATAACCCGTGATGAGGATGTCGTCCTGAAAAACCACCGTCCCTGGAATCGACTTGAGGAGGCTTTCCATATTTCGTTGGAAGATCGCGGCGGCCGAGCGAATCCTGAACGGACATTTGTTGTACTCAAACAACCCCTTGTATGTCGTGATGGTGGTCAGCTTCTTCGACTCACTTGCCAGCCCCTGGGTCATGTAAGCTGAGGTCAGGTCCAATTTTGAAAAAAGTTTGCCTCCGGATAGCGTCGCAAAGAGGTCCTCCGCTCTTGGTAGCGGGTACTGGAGTGACACCCGATTGATGGTGGCCTTGTAATCGCCACATATCCTGACCGACCCATCCGCCTTGAGCACCGGCACAATCGGGCTCGCCCAGTCACTGAATTCGACTGACGAGATGATGCCTTCCCTCAACAGGCGATCCAATTTGCCTTCTATCTTTTCCCGCATCACGTACGGCGCCGCCCTGGCCTTGTGGTGTACTGGCCTGGTGTCCGGGTTTATGTGAATCACTACCTTGGCCCCCATGAAAGTGCCAATGCCGGGTTGAAATAATGAGTCAAATTTGTCCAGGATCTGTGAGCATGATACTCGCTCCACAGAGGAAATTGCATTGACATCGCCCCATTTCCAGTTCATGACAGCAAACCAACTCCTCCCCAGTAGTGCGGGACCGTCCCCCAGGACAATCCAGAGTGGCAACCTGTTCTCCGAATCTTTGTGGGTCACGACTACCGTGGCGCTGCCGAGCACCGGAATGATCTCCTTTGTGTATGTCCGTAGCTGTGCGTCAATCGGCGATAATTTTGGCCTCCTGGCCTTGGACGCCCACAACTTTTCGAACTGTTTGATACCCATCAGGGACTGGCTGGCCCCCGTGTCTAGCTCCATTGATACTGGGATGCCATTGAGGAGCACTTTCATCATTATCGGTGGCGTCCTGGTGTATGAACTGTATATGTACTCCACATGAACTCGCTAAACTTCAGCTTCCAGCGATTTCCCCCAGCATTCATTTCTGCAATTTCTGCAGGTATTTTGCTCATCTCTGCAAACTCCGGCTGAGTGTGTGCCTCCACGCCTCCAACATGAGCTGCTGTTGGAAACAAAAGGTCCCTTGCCAGTCGATCGTCCCTGACTGCCCCTGTTATTGTCCTTGAGTGCACCATTAACAGGTGGTGATGGCCCCATTACTGGCCGCATTGTCCCTTGCAATGGCGTGAATCGCCGTTCAGCTTGCCATTGTCTCTGTCGAACTCCCCCTCTGGGTTCAACTACATGTTGGGGCATGCCCGATTGCCCTTGTCTGCCTGGAGAACTGTGTGCTGCTTTAACAATGTTGAATCTTTGGCCCAACCATTCCTTAACACAGTACCTCTCGTCTGTTCTGCTAGTGGCCATGCTCGCGAGGTTTAAATCCCAGTTTCTCGTCGCCATTGATACATCCTTACCATAAATGCACACAAGGCCCATGCTTGAGAGAAGGTCAGTCTGTGACCTGTCTTTTATTCCTTGGCCTTCAAGTGCAGCAACTGGGTGGAGGTTCCCCTTTTATATCTGAAGGTCCAGGTTAGGAGTGTCTCCCACAAGTTCACCACCTAGTGGTCATTGTTCTCACAGTGTACAACTTAGGTCAGATTATACATGGGTTACGTTGCTGGTTGAATACATGACAGTCCTGGTGGCTAACTCTTAAAGATGTCAGAGACAGTGCTCTCACACAGGATGTGAGCCTCAACGAAGGTGCCCGGACATTTGGCATTCACTGCCATTATGATCTGGTTGTGGTCGACAACTAGTTGGACCTTCAGGGAGTGAAATCCTTTTCTGTTACGAAAATGCTTCGGGTCCTGAGAAGGTGGCCGCATGGCGATGTGAGTGCATTGTGTAGCTCCCTGCACCCTGGGGAACTTAGCAATGCGGTAGAATGCTCCAGCCCTGTCAGTCTGAGCCTCCGTGGTCATAGGGAAGCTGATAAAGTCCATCCTTCTCGCGTATAGGGCCTCCGTGACCTGTCTAATGTAGCGATGGGTGGCATGGTGAGACAGAGGGCAAATCTCGACCGTGGAGGCCTGAAAGGAACCGGACGTGTAGAAAGACAGTGCCTTGACCTCGACCGACACTGATGTCCTGATGACAGGCTGCATATGTGGCCTGATGAGCTCACATATTTCATTGATCACCACCTTGTCGAAGCGCAGTCTCCGAAAGCAGGTGTGGTTGGACACGTCGAGGTAAGATCTCTTTTCCCTGTACGTGCACGTTGTGTATGGTCTGGCTCTCCTCCTCATTCTTGCACATCTTAAATTGGGCACATAATGATGTGCATCACACATTGAGCTATCTGCACTCTGCAGCATCTGTGTATTAATCGATGCAGGCTGAGAAATGGCTGGCCCCATTGCAATGAAAGTATAGTAGCGATTGATCAGAAGCAATAATTTCCTCACTAAAATATAGTGGGGTTAAACCCCCTATAGTCCAGAGTCTGAAAATATGTCTGTTGAGATGGTCACTTCACCTGAGAAGAACTCCAGAGTCAATGCAAACTCCCTGGTCGTTTGCCGCATTTGAGCCAAGATTTTTGCCATAAATCATTCTGGTCTCTTCCTCCCCTAAGATAATTGTCTGGGCTATCAGAGCCGCCGTTTCCAAGGTCAAGTCTTTGGTCTCAATCAGTTTCCTGAAAACCCCAGCGTGCCCGATGCCCTCAATAAAAAAGTCTCGCAGCATCTCCGCTCTGCATGCATCTGGGAACTTATATAGGCTCGCCAGTTGCCGGAGATCTGCCACGAAGTCTGGAACGCTCTGCCCTTCTCGCCGCCGGTGCGTGTAAAACCGGTGTCTCGCCATGTGCATGCTGCTCGTTGGTTTAAGGTGTTACCCGATCAACTTACTGAGCTCTTCGAACATCTTGTCTGCCGGCTTCTCTGGCGCTAGATGGTCCTTCATCAGGAATACGTTCTGGATCCACAAACCGTCAGATGAGCCCTGCGTTTGTCGGCCGAATTCTGTCCCAATCATTCCTTAGTGACAAAACTTTGCTGTAGTCTCTCAACAAAGTCGTCTCAATCATTACTAACACAGTACCTCTCTTCTGTGCTGCTAGTGGCCATGCTCGCGTGGTTTAAATCCCAGTTTCTCGTCGCCAATAATATGTCCTTACTATACAATATAAATGCACACGAGGCCCATACTTGAGAGAAGATCACTCTGTGACCAGTTACCTTTATTACAGAGACCTCAAGAGACAGACGGTGGGTGGAGTTTCCCCTTTTATACCGGAAAGTCCAGGTTAGGAGTGTCTCCCACAAGTTCGACCCTGTGGTCATTGTTCTCAAGGTATACAACTTAGGTCAGCTTATACATGGGTTACAATAACAGTTGAATATGTGGCAGGCGGGGAGCCTGGTTTGCCGCACGCTCCTTCCGCTGCCTGTGCTTGATTTCTGCATGCTCTCGGCAACGATATTCGAGGAGCTCAGCGCCCTCCCGGATGCACTTCCTCCACTTAAGGCAGTCTTTGGCCAGGGACTCCCAGGTGTCAGTGAGGATATCGCACTTTATCAGGGAGGCTTTGAGGGTGTCCTTGTAACGTTTCCTCTGCCCAGCTTTGGCTCGTTTGCTGTGGACGAGTTCCGAGTAGAGTGCTTGCTTTGGGACTCTCATGTCTGGCATGCGAACTATGTGGCCTGCCCAGCGGAGCTGATCAAGTGTGGTCAGTGCTTCAATGCTGGGGTTGTTGGCCTGGACGAGGACGCTAATGTTGGTGCGTCTGTCCTCCCAGGGGATTTGTAGGATCTTGTGGTATTTCTCCAGCGACTTGAGGTGTCTACTGTACATGGTCCATGTCTCTGAGCCATACAGGAATGCGAGTATTACTATGACCCTGTCGACCATGAGCTTGGTGACAGTTTTGAGGGCCTGTTTTTCAAACACTCTTTTCCTCAGGCGGCCGAAGGCTGCACTGGTGCACTGGAGGCGGTGTTGGATCTCGTCGTCAATGCCTGCTCTTGTTGATAGGAGGCTTGTTGATAAGGAAAGTGGTACACGTTGTCCAGGGCCGTGCCATGGATCTTGATGTCTGGGGGGCAGTGCTGTGCAGCGAGGACAGGCTAGTGGAGGATCTTTGTCTTACTGATGTTTAGTGTAAGGCCCATGCTTTCATACGCCTCGGTAAATATACTGAGCACATTAAGTGGTAGGACACTGAGAAATGTAGAGGAACAAAGGAACCTTGGCGTGCATGTTCACAGATCCCTGAATATAGCAGGTCAGGTAGATAAGGTGGTTAAGAACCATATGAATACTTGCCTTTATTAACCGTGGCATAGAATACAAGAGCAGGGAGGTTGTGCTTGAATTGTATAAAACACTAGTTAGGTCACAGCTAGAGTACTGTGTGCAGTTCTGGTCACCACATTACAGGAAAGATGTGATTGCACTAGATTGTACAAGGGAGGTTTACGAGGATGTTGCCTGGACTGGAGAATTTTAGCTATGAGGAAAATTATGATAGGTTGGGTTTGTTTTCTTTGGAACAGAGGAAGGCTGAGAGGAGACCTTACTGAGGTGTATAAAATTATAAGGGTCCTAGATAGAATGGATAAGAATGACCTATTTCCCTTAGCAGAGGGTCAACAACCAGGGGACATAGATTTAAAGTAATTAGTGGGAGGTTTACAGGGGATTTGAGGGTGGCGGGTTCTGGAACTCACTGCCTGAAAGGGCGGTAGAGGCAGAAACCACATTTAAAAAGTACATGAATATGCACTTGAAGTGCCGTAACATACAAGGCTACGGATCAAGAGCTGGAAAATGGGATTAGGATGAATACCTCTTTGTCGGCTGGCCGTTTGCATTTTTTCTTGGGGTCCTGTTCATCTGAGTTCTCACCCACTCTAACTAGCTCAGAGCCCTCTCCTGGGTTCCGAATACTCCTTGCATTGAAACACCGAGCTTTCATGCTTGCCTTTTTATTACACTTTGACCCTTTAGAATTTTGCTGTACAGTGGCACTTTTTGTTTCTTGCCTTGAATGCAAAAGGCAGGAGGCAACAGAGCAGAGTAGCACTGGGGTAAGTGTAAACCACAAGCTGACAGGAAGGGACAATATGTATAAATATAAAGGGGCTGCAGGAGGGGTCAAAACTAAAAATCATGGTTTAAAAACTAGTATTAAAACACTCTACCTAAATGCACGCAGCATTCGAAATAAAGGACGAATACAGGATCATTTATTTCTATACATCTCCCCCTCGAATTACGGTCATGGTACACGTTTTGTGACTTGCGCTTGCTCTCAACTATGTTAGTCAGGACTGGGTGAATGAGGGACAACCGAGTTTTGAGTGTCCGTTTCATTAGTAGCTCTGCGGGCCGGACCCCCGTGAGCGAGTGCGGTCGGGACCTATAGGCCAGCAGGAGACGCGATAGGCGGTATTGTAGGGAGGATCCTTGAATCCTGAGCATACCTTGCTTAATGATTTGAACTGCACGTTCCACCTGGCCATTGGAGGCCAGCTTGAACGGCGCAGTCCTGACGTGGTTGATGCCATTGCCCGACATAAACTCTCGGAATTCGTTGCTTGTGAAACATGGGCCATTATCACTAACCAAGATGTCCGGCAAGCCATGGGTTGCAAAGATCGCACATAGGCTTTCCATGGTGGTGGATGATGTGCATGAATTCAGAATGATGCACTCAATCCATTTCGAGTATGCATCTACCACAATAAGGAACATCTTACTCATGAACGGGCCCGTGTAGTCAACATGAATGCGTGACCGTGGCCTGGTGGGCCAGGGCCACGGGCGGAGCCGGGCCTCCCTGGGGGCATTACCCAGTTGGGCACACGTTGTGCACCTGCGAACACAGTGTTCCAGGTCTGAATCAATTCCAGGCCACCAAATGTGTGACCGGGCAATGACCTTCATCAGCACAATGCCTGGGTGTTCGCTGTGGAGTTCCCTGATGAATGTCCCCCTGCCCTTCTGGGGCATAACTACCCGGCTGCCCCATAGTAGGCAGTCGGCTTGGATGGAGAGCTCATCCATCCGTCTGTGGAACGGTCTGACCTCCTCAGGGCATGCTCCATGTGCGGGCACCTAATCCCCAGTCAAGACACATTTCTTAATCAGGGATAGGAGGGGATCTCTGTTTGACCAGACTTTGATCTGGCGTGCTGTGATGGGGGAGCCTGCTGTCAAAGGCATCGACAGCCATGACCATCTCGGCGCTTTGCTCCGCTGCCCCTTCAGTGGTGGCCAGTGGAAGCCTGCTGAGCGCGTCAGCGCAATTTTCAGTGCCGGGATGGTGCTGGATGGGGTAGTCATAAGCAGCCAGCATGAGAGCCTATCGCTGTATGCGAGCCGATGCATTGGCATTGATAGCCTTGCTGTCTGACAACAGGGATGTTATTGGCTTGTGGTCCGTCTCTAATTCAAAATTCCTACCAAAGAGGTACTGATGCATTTTTTTTGCACCATAAACACATGCAAGCGCTTCGTAGAAACATAGAAACATAGAAAATAGGTGCAGGAGTAGGCCATTCGGCCCTTCGAGCCTGAACATGCAACTTCAGTACCCCATTCCTGCTTTCTCGCCATACCCCTTGATCCCCCTAGTAGTAAGGACTTCATCTAACTCCTTTTTAAATATATTTAGTGAATTGGCCTCAACTACTTTCTGTGGTAGAGAATTCCACAGGTTCACCACTCTCTGGATGAAGAAGTTTCTCCTCATCTCGGTCCTAAATGGCTTACCCCTTATCCTTAGACTGTGACCCCTGGTTCTGGACTTCCCCAACGTTGGGAACATTCTTCCTGCATCTAACTTGTCTAAACCCGTCAGAATTTTAAACATTTCTATGAGATCCCCTCTCATTCTTTTGAACTCCAGTGAATACAAACCCAGTTGATCCAGTCTTTCTTGATATGTCAGTCCCGCCATCCCGGGAATCAATCTGGAGAACCTTCACTGCATTCCCTCAATAGCAAGAATGTCCTTCCTCACGCTAGGAGACCAAAACTGTACACAATACTCCAAGTGTGGTCTCACCAAGGCCCTGTACAACTATAGTAACACCTCCCTGCCCCTGTACTCAAATCCCCTCGCTATGAAGGCCAACTTGCCATTTGCTTTCTTAACCGCCTGCTGTACCTGCATGCCAAACTTCAATGACTGATGTACCATGACACCCAGGTCTCGTTGCACCTCCCCTTTTCTTAATCTGTCACCATTCAGGTAATAGTCTGTCTCTCTGTTTTTACCACCAAAGTGGATAACCTCACATTTATCCACATTATACTTCATCTGCCATGCATCTGCCCACTCACCTAACCTATCCAAGTCACTCTGCAGTCTCATAGCATCTTCCTCGCAGCTCACACTGCCACCCAACTTAGTGTCATCCGCAAATTTGGAGATACTACATTTAATCCCCACGTCTAAATCCTTCTCGACGATCCCATATCCCCGTTCTGCTTGAGAGCGCGACCTGGAGGCATAATCCACAGGTCGTAGTTGACCCTTAGCATTGTCCTGCTGCAACATGCACCCAACCCCATAGGATGATGCATCACATTTCAGAACCAATTTTTTACAGGGGTCATACAGGGTCAACAACTTGTTTGAACAAAGTAGGTTTCGCGCTCGATCAAAAGCCCATTCCTGATGGTCCCCCCAAAACCAATCTCAACCCTTACTCAGGAGCACGTGTAGCGGCTCCAACAACGTGCTCAAGTTCAGCAGAAAGTTCCCGAAATAGTTCAACAGTCCCAGGAAAGAACGCAACTCCGATGTGTTGCAGGGCCTGGGTGCTCGTCGAGTTGCCTCTATTTTGGATTCGGTGGGCCGAATCCCATCTGCAGCAACCCTCCTGCCCAGAAACTCAACCTCAGGAGCTAAGAACACACCGGTCCAGTCGGCGTAGCACCTCCTCCAGGTTCTGGAGGTGTTCCTCAGTGTCTCGACCCATGATGAGGATGTCGTCCTGGAATAGGATCGTTCCAGAAATGGATTTAAGCAGGATTTCCATGTTTCATTGAAAAATCGCAGCCGCTGATCGAATGCCAAATGGGCACCTCTTATAAACGAACAGTCCCTTGTGCGTGGTGATGGTGGTCAGTAGTTCAGATTCGTCAGCCAGTTCCTGGGTCATATAGGCTGAAGTGAGGTCCAACTTGGTGAACAGCTTGCCGCCTGCCAGCGTGGCAAAGAGGTCCTCCACGCTCGGGAGCGGGTATTGGTCTTGTAGGGACACCCGATTGATGGTGGCTTTGTAGTCACCACCGATCCTGACAGAGCCATCCGCTTTTAGGACGGGAACGATGGGGCTCACCCAGTCGCTGAATTCAACAGGCGTGATGATGCCCCCTCTCAACAGCTGGTCCAATTCGCTCTCAATCTTTTCCCGCATCACATACGGCACCGCTCTGGATTTGTGGTGCACTGGCCTGGCGTCCGGGGTGATGTGTATCACTACTTTAGTGCCTTTGAAAGTCCCGACGCCAGGTTGAAATAGTGAATCGAATTGTTGTAGGACTTGTGAGCACAAATTTCACTCCACAGATGACATTGTGTGAAGATCCCCCCATTTTCAGTTCATCTCGGCTAACCAGCTCTGCCCCAACAGTGCGGGACCATTGCCCGGGACAATCCAGAACGGCAGCTGATTCACTAACCCATTGTGTGTGACAGCCAACATTGCACTGCCTAGCACCGGAATGATTTCTTTAGTGTAAGTCCGTAATTGTGTCTCAAATACGTGCTAATTTGGGTATACTGGCTTTAAGTGGCCATAGCTTCTCACATTGCTGAATGCCCATGAGTTACTGGCTGGCCCCAGTGTCCAGCTCCATGCGTACTGGGATACCGTTTAATAAAACCCTCATCATCATTGGTGGCGTTTTGGTGTATGAACTGTGAATGTTCGCCACGTGGACCCGCTGAACCTCGGCGCCCATCGATTTGCCCCAAAAGTCATCCTGCCTCAAAGAACCCTCTTCTGGTCCACCCACCTCATATATTAGTCTGGTTGCAGACTTCCTGCACATTCGAGCTAAGTGCCCACTGAGATTGCAGATCCTGCAGACAAACTGTTGAAATCTGCAAGATCTAGCTGAATGTTTTCCCCACACCTCCAGCATAGAAACATAGAAACATAGAAAATAGGTGCAGGAGTAGGCCATTCAGCCCTTCTAGCCTGCACCGCCATTCAATGAGTTCATGGCTAAACATGCAACTTCAGTACCCCATTCCTGCTTTCTCGCCATACCCCTTGATCCCCCGAGTAGTAAGGACTTCATCTAACTCCCTTTTGAATATATTTAGTGAATTGGCCTCAACTACTTTCTGTGGTAGAGAATTCCACAGGTTCACCACTCTCTGGGTGAAGAAGTTTCTTATCATCTCAGTCCTAAATGGCTTACCCCTTATCCTTAAACTGTGACCCCTGGTTCTGGACTTCCCCAACATTGGGAACATTCTTCCTGCATCTAACCTGCCTAAACCCGTCAGAATTTTAAACGTTTCCATGAGGTCCCCTCTCATTCTTCTGAACTCCAGTGAATACAAGCCCAGTTGATCCAGTCTTTCTTGATAGGCATGAGTTAAAGTTTCCATTGTTGGGAACAAAGGGACTATGGCCAGGCATTCCGCGCTGACTGTCCCTTTGACTGCTCTTAAGTACCCTATTAGTGGGTGTCAATGGCCCCATCCCGGGCCGCATTGTCCACTGTGATGGCGTGAATGTCCGTTCAGCCTGCCTTTGTCTCTGTTGAAGTCCTACTCTGGGGTCTATTGCTACCTGGGGAGTGTCGGACTGCCCCTGCCTGCCTGCGGGACTCTGAGTCGCATTGATGATGTTGACTCCCTGATGTGTTAGAGGCAGAATTGCGCACGTATATTATATTCGTCTCTTCCTCCCCCGCCATGAAAGTTTGAGCTTTCAATGGCGCTGCTTCCAAGATCAAATCCTTGGTCTTAATTAATTTGCAGAAAATTCCCGCATGACCGATGCCCTCGATAAAGAAGTCCCTGAGCATCTCCCACCTGTAAGGGTCTGTGAACTTACAGAGGCTGGCCAAATGCCGGAGGTCCGCTATGAAGTCCGGTATGCTCTGTCCTTCACGACGTAGGTGGGTGTAGAATCTGTGTCGGGCCATATGTATGCTACTCGCCGGTTTGAGGTGCTCCCCGATCCATTTGCTAAGTTCTTCAAAGGTTTTGTCTGCTGGTTTTTCGGATGCTAGTAAGTCCTTCATGAGAGCGTAAGTCTTTGGTCCGCAGCTGGTCAAAAGATGAGCCCTTCGCTTGTCGGCCGCTGCATCCCCCAGCCATTCTTTCGTAACGAAGCTTTGCTGAAGCTTCTCAACAAAATTGTCCCAGTCTTCCCCAACACAGTACCGTTCCTCTGTGCTACCGGTGGCCATTCTTGTGGGTCGTGAATTCCCGTTTCTCGTTCCTAATATAATGTCCTTACTCTACTGTATGAAACCACACGAGGCACATTCTGGGGACCTTAACTCTTTAGTCACAGGACTCCAAAAGCGATGATCCTGCGTGGGACCTCCCCTTTATACCTGTGTGATCAGGTAAGGAGTGTCTCCCACAAGTTCACCCCTTGTGGTCAAGGTGTGCATCTAGGTTGAGTGTATACAGTAGTACAGTGGTGTTACATAGTGGTTACATACATGACAAAATGTTTTAAATTATGAAGTGATTCGATAGTATGGATGTGGAGAAACTGTTTCCACTTGTGAACATGTCTAGTACAAGGGGGCATAAGTATAAGGTAGCCACTAATAGGTCAAATAAAGAATTTAGGAAGAATTTCTTTATACAGAGCGTGTGGAATAGCTGGAGCAGATAGCATTGAAGCATACATGAGGGAGATGGGAATAGAATGATACGGAGGTAGGGTGGGAAGAAGTCACACGAGTGGGTTGAGGCTTGTGAGGATTTTAAACACCAGCAAAGACCAGCTGGGCCAACTGATCTCTTTCTGTGCTGCAGATTCTATGTAATTCTATGCATAATAGAATTTGAAGATAAAATAATTAAAGGAAATGTAGTGGATATGGTTTATATGAATTTTCAAAAGTAATTGATAAGGTACCACATAAAAGGCAAAGATAATTGTGTATGAAATTAAGGAAGAGTTGAACACATGGAGATAGAGAGTGTGGAAGGCAGAAAAGAATAGAAACTAAAGGAAATTTTGAGACAGGAAATATGTGGAGAGTGGTGTTCCATAAGTATATTGTGTTGAGTAGCTCTTAATTTATTATATACATAAATGATATGAACTTGGAAATTGTGGCAACAATATCAAAAATATTTGTTGTAAATACAAAATTGAAGAAATAAAGCAAATTATGGCGAGGGTCGTGAAAGATAGCAGAAGGATACAGATAAGTTAGCGGAATGGGCCTTTAGGTGGCAAGTGCAATTCAATGCACAGAAATTTGAAGGAATACATTTTGCATGCAAGAATGGGGAAAGGAAACACACTTCAATGTCACTAGCTCAAAATCCTGGAACTCCTTACCCAACAGCATTGTGGGATCACCTTCACCCCACAGACTGCAGTGGTTCAAGAATGTGGTTCACCACCACCTTCTCAAGTGCAAATAGGGATGAGGAACAAATGCTGGCGTCGCATTTGCCCACATCCCAAGAATTAATTTATTTTAACTATGGGCCGTAATTTGCAGCCCTTATAGATACTTACGAGGTCACCTATTTGCCCCACCTCTGCCTAGCGAATACCCGTGCAATTCTTACGCCTGTTAAAAGCAGGAGTAAGGCCTGCTTTTACCAGCATAAGAATTTGAAAAAACAGAAAAATAAAATGTTATCAATCATTTATACATTATAAACCCTGTGCAATAAGGTAAGTTTATTCTTAGCCCCAATAAAACATGTAAATTTATTTTTCAAAAAATAAAATTTTTGTTTTTAAATATTAAACTAAATGCATTTTAAACATGTAATTTATTTATATTTATTTGATGTGTAAAGGTATTTTTTATGGAATCCCCATTCATACTTATGGGAGTTCTATACATATGGAATCCCCATAAGCATGAATGGGGATTCCCTTATTTGATTGGTTGGGAAAGCCCATGTGATCCCAGGGGTGCTTGTGAACTGCATGCACCTCAGGGATACGTGAGCCTCAACACACACCTACACCTATGTGTAGAGGCCCAGAAGCACAAGTGTCCAAACCTCCGGGACCATCGGGTAAGTTCGTAGATTTTTTGCAGGTTGGAGGCATCTTCCCGCAGGAAGCCTCCGACCGCAAATTCAGATCCTATAAATGGTCAAGACTTTTAATGGAGTAGAGTGACCTTGATGCAGATTCGTAGGCCATTAAAAGGTGGGTGTGCCTGTTTGTGCTGTAACATTCAATGATTCTATGGTCCACAATCCTCTACATAATGAGTTAAAACAGTTCTTTTGGTTAGCAAAAGTCATATACAGTTATTAAAACAGAACGTAAACTAAAATTAAAACAAGTCGCACCTCCAGAATTTTCTGCAGTTGCTTATTGTTCTCCACCACCAGAAAATTAGCCTCACAGCTGTGTGCCACGTACTTGCATGCTTCTTGAGAATTTGTTGCATAAATCCCAACAGCCAAGCCACTGTAGTTGAGAGAAAACTGCTATTATTACATACACACCTTTTCAGCCAATTTTGAATTTGCATCACGATTGACCAAGAAATTCCAATTTCACAAGCAACTCTATAAAACAGGACAGATGCTCAGCAGTTGGAATGCAGATGACAATTTTATATTTCACCTCTTGAATATTAAAATGTTGTTTATTCAGAACTCCCTGACAGTTCAAAGTATTAAGATAGTGAGTTGTACAGACCAGGAGGATCCCAAGTTTGATCCCTACTCTGTGCAGAGTTAGCAGAGCTCAGTTGTGATGGTGCCTAGGGGGCTCCAATTGCCATCAGCATCCTTGGGTTAGAGAGCAAAATTAGCCAGGGTTCCTGCTCCAAATTATTATTCATTGACTTCTGCATGGACATCTGATGAGGACAGTGATGTTGTAAAGACTGTCAACTCTGATTGTCTAAGCTCTGCATGAAAGATGAACACTAGGGTTATTGATATCTGAGGAACTAAACTTCATGAAGGAAACAATGTTCTCAAGAGGAGTAATGCAAGCAAAAAAAATGTAAATTAGGTCCTTCAAAACATTTAATCATCTTCTGCAACAAAGCTAGTTTCAACACAATTGTCCTGAAGAAATCAGTCTTCACAATGACGGAAGACATGTATGACAACATTCACTTATTCCATGCATAGCTGTAATGAATACTTTGCCAGACTAGAGGATCAAAGTGCAATACTTTCTTGCTGATTGCCAACAGAAAAATGGCTGGACATTCCCCTGCAATCTATCTATTTGTCTTCTCCACTCAGTATCACTAATACCATATTTTCTATTCCAAAGGCAAGGAAAAAGACCCAATGAGGTGGTTTTCCCTCTTTTGGCAAAGAATTGTTGGTGCTTATGGCAAAATTGCAATAGCAGTGACCATTTAGCATTAAAATATCATTTGCAACATTACAGCAACTACGCTAGCACATTTGCTCAAATGTGACTGGTCTGCAAAAGCACCCCTAGTGTAAATGGCATTAATTCAGAATACAAGCAACTGCATATTTGGAATCATTCCTCGATATGAACAAGTAGCTGTCTTTTGACTTGTAGCCAAATTTTTTACTGGTATAAAGGATACTAATGCAATATCAATGCACTATGAATGTAATTCTGAATAATGATACTTTACAATAACCAATTCTTGTCTCCATCAACTGACCTTTTATAAAACTACAAAAACAGACTGAAGTTTACAAGAAATCTTAACAAGTATAACCTACAGCCAATTCATAAGAACATAAGAACATAAGAAATAGGAATAGGGGTAGACCATATGGCCCCTCGAGCCTGCTCCACCATTCAATAAGATCATGTCTGATCTGATCATGGATTCAGCTCTACTTCCCTGCCCGCTCCCCATAACCCCTTATCCCCTTATCGTTTAAGAAACTGTCTATTTCTGTCTTAAATTTGTTAAATGTCTTAGTTTCCCAATGTCCCAGTTCTTCATTAGGTTACTAAAAATCACTCGGTTACACGTTTTAAAAGGCATACCCTGCCAGAATTGCTCCTACATGTGCAATGAACCACTCTGGAGAGTTGAATCCCAGGATGCCAACCCCATGAAAACGTTGGAGTCCAAGCTGCAAACACATAAAACAAATATTTTACTACCACCCTCACTTCAAAATTTCCTACATAACAAAGGTGACTGCACTTCAAAAGTACTTCATTGGTTGTAAAGCACTTTGGAACATTCCAAGAATAGTGCAACATAAATACAATTCTTTCTTTCTTTAAAATTATAAGTAAACTATAATATCAAGTTTCTATAATAAATTAATGTATAGGCATGTTTAAGAAACCTGTCAAATATACAAAGTTATGTTTTAACATGGCAGTTAAAATCCATAAATCCCCTCAAAAACAACATAGTTGAATTCATATTTAATCAATAATTCACATCTTATTGGGAATGACAAGAAGATTAATAGAAATTCCTTGCATTTTTTTTTCCATAACTAAAGCTGCTTTAAACTTAGAACACCGTGTTAAGACGGACATGACATACTTGCCTGAAGAAAGCTTTTTGCTGCTCTCCTGCATTCATCGTAATACTGTTGATAGGTCACTTTTTTCCATCGTTTTCCCTCCTTGTAAGCTAAAGCAACACGCTTATTAAAACGGCTCACTGACTGCTCGAACATTTGGGAAATAGTTATGGGTAATTCGGCACCAAAACCAGATTCCGCCATTCGGATCATAACTTTATCACTCTTCTCTGTGGTCCATAAATTTGTTTCAGAGGTCATGTTAACAGAGTATGGTGCTGAATCTGGAGTCACCATAATTGAAGTAAACAAACAAGGACACAAACATTAGTCTCTTCTGAAGATGCAATATTTGATCTTATGGGATAGAAGAAGCCCATCTTTTCCAAACAATTAACACCAATTACATAAGGGAATATTTATTATTAGCATCTTGCACACCTTTTACAATGTCTGTGGAACAGTGTTCCATTACTTCATCATAATCATAGCTGGATAATAAGCTAACGTACACAAAATACAAAAAGGAATGTTTAATTACATGCAGCCCCAGTATATTTAGATTTAAAACTGTACATATTATACTGCAGGCTTGGTCAGAAACACAATAGTTGCTCAATACATAGAAGGGAAATAAGCAAGAGAAAGTTGACTGTACAGCCACACCACATCACAATTTATTGCATCAGCCAAGGAAGGGACTAAATTGAAGGGGGTATTCCAAAAAAAAAGTTACTCCCCAATCTCTACATCCCATCTTTCTGCCTCTTCATTCTTAGAATCACAGAATCGTATAGCACAGAAGGAGGCCATCGTGACTGTGTTGGCTCTCTGAAAGAGTTACCAATTAGTCCCTTTCAGTTCAATGAGTCTCTTTCCCCATAGCCCTGCAAATCTTTCCCCTTCAAGTACTTATCCAATTCCCTTTTGAAAGTTATTATTGTATCTGCTTCCACCACCCTTTCAGGCAGTGCATTCCTGATCATAATGACTCACGATGTAGTTAACCAAGTATATCTTCTAATTTCCCAAATTCTCCTCTTAGGAAAGTAGTTACTTTTAAGGCCTGTATTCATCAGCCTCCTCCTCCCTTGGGTGAGGCGGAAGAAATTAAGCAATGCCATTCTGATTTTTAAACTTCATAGGGTGTTCAGAATACTGCTGAATTAAACCTCTTTTACACAGTGTTTAAAATCAGTGTTCCTGATGCAGATAGGTAATGAGAGCCAAATAATTTAAAGTAAAATATGTGTTGCCACAAAAGGTGATGAGCAGTAATAATTTAAGGTAGCTGTTTAAGACATAGCTCCTAAAAATTAGATCTTTGGTGTTGAACTGTGATCAAAATGCACATGAAATGGATACAGTAACTTGTCAAAAATGAAAAATGTTAAGTAGTTGATGGGGTGAAGCCAGCAGCAAACGCACGCTACTCCTGCCGCCAATATACATCACAATAATAAGTATGCGTACTCCATGCTTCCAACAGCATCTTGGATCTGATTTTTTTTTCCTGGCACCAAAAGTGGCTGTCAGGTGTGGAAAATGTAGGGTTCCATTCTATTGGCCCTTGAACAAGTCCAGTAGGAACCAGTGGTGGGCTGATAAAGACAAAAAGTGTTGGGGTGAATGGAGAGAGAAAGCGAGCAGCTGGGTCCACTTCGGCATTACTCTCCCAGCACCCAATATAAAAATGCTTTAAGACTCTTATGAAAAATTGCTGTTGTGAAAATGAAATGCCACACTAAATGGTACAATGAGGGGTACTCAGCTTGTGAGTAAAGCTTATTATTGAGATAATAGTGAGAGCTTTACTCTGTACATCTAACTCAAGCTATACTTGACCTAGAGCTCCTTTTTGTGGAGGCATGGTAGAACAACTGCAGCAGTGACGTCCTCCATCTTTAAATACAACATTTAAGTATTTCCTAGCCAACAGAATCTGCAGAAATAACTGTCCAAAAAGTTTCTATCTCAATTTATACAACTCCCACTTTTTCACACATTATTATTTGTTGTTTTATATTTTATCCTTCCTTCTTTGAAGGTTTTGAGTCATAATTCCACAAGAGCTGGCAGCCTTCTCATACCTCACTGAAATGGCCATTTTCTACACATTAACACAAAGGAAGTTCTGGCAGGTTATTTGATTTTGGAGATCATCACACCCAAGCTTAATCCCATCCTTGCCTGGATACCTATGCAGAAGTCAGCAGTTAACCATAATACCCATAGCGAAAACACTGGCTATTTTTTTTCTTCCTTTGCTAGCCCTGGCACACAGCTCAAGCTTAGTATCCCACCACTGCCCTGGCTGAGATCAGCTAAGTCAACACAGACCTGAGACCCTCCTGATCGACTCGGCTTAGTAACAAGCTGTGTGGTGCATCTTTCTACTGAGCCATCTGATGCACACAGCTTGTGTTCTACAAACAAGTTCATAAAAGGTCATTCCATGGGCAAGTTACATAAATATTAAAAAATAATTTTAAGTTTAAACCATGAGAGAGATTCACTTACACTCCTAATACTCGTATTTAAGTCATTCAGTGCTTTCAAGGAACTCCCAAGCGGAAACTCCATGCCCACTTCTTCAGCCAGGAGTCTTCCCCCCACACAGCTGACCCTTTCTCCCGTTTTCAGAATTTTTGCCCTACTTGGATCCCTCCCTCTAGCCTCTTACCCTCTCTAGACCTCTTTATTGCAAACTGCTGACGGGACATCGGCCGTCTCAATTTCTCTGCTCCCCTCACTCACTCCAACTTACCTCCCTCTGAACTTGCAGCACTCCGTTCGCTCAGATCCAACCCCAACTTTGTCATTAAACCTGCTGACAAGGGTGGTGTTGTTGTTGTTTGGCGAACCGACCTCTACCTTGCAGAGGCTGATCGCCAACTCTGTCATCTCCTCCTAACTCCCCCAGACCATGACCCCACTACTGAACATCAACATAATTTCCCAGATCATCACTAACCTCATCTCCTCTGGAGATCTTCCCTCCACAGCCACCAACCTCATAGTTCCCCAATCCTGCACAGCCCGCTTCTACCTCCTTCCCAAGATCCACAAACAGGATTGTCCCGGTAGATCCATCGGTTCAGCCTGTTCTTGCCCACAGAACTTATTTCCTCCTATCTCGACTCTATTTTTTCTCCCCTTGTCCGCTCTCTTCCCACCTACATCCGCGAGTCCTCCGACGCCCTCCGTCACTAACAGTTTCCAGTTTCCCAGCCCCAACCATCTCCTTTTCACCATAGATGTCCAATCCCTCTACACTTCCATCCCCCACCAGGATGTCCTGAGGGCGCTCAGCTTCTTCCTCGAGCAGAGGCCCAACCAGTCCCCATCCACCACTAACCTCCTCCGTCTGGCTGAACTTGTCCTCAAATTGAACAACTTCTCCTTTAATTCTACTCACTTTCCCCAAATTAAAGGTGTTGCTATGGGAACCCACATGGATCATAGCTATGCCAACCTTTTCGTGGGATATGTGGAACATTCTTTGTTCCAGTCCTACTCGGGTCCCCTCCCTCAACTCTTTCTCTGGTACATTGATGACTGTATCGATGCCGTTTCCTGCTCTCGCCCTGAACTTGAAAATTTAATTCACTTAATTCAATTTCCACCCTTCCCTCACCTTCACATTGTCCATCACCGACTCTTCCCTTCCCTTCGTCGACTTCTCTGTCTCCATTTCTGGGGATAGGCTTCCGACCAGTTTCCACTATAAGCCCACTGACTCCCACAGCTACCTGGACTACACTTCCTCTGTGCTAGCATCCATTTCAATTCGGCCCATCATCCATTTACTCTCTCTAATCTCTCCTGCTTTCCATCCTATCACACACATAGAAACATAGAAACATAGAAAATAGGTGCAGGAGTAGGCCATTCGGCCCATCAAGTCTGCACCACCATTCAATAAGATCATGGCTGATCATTAACCTCAGTACCCCTTACGACTAAAGGGATCTCCATACCCCTTGATTCCTTTAGCCGTAAGGGCCATGTCTAACTCCCTCTTGAATATATCTAACGAACTGGCATCAACAACTCTCTGAGGTAGAGAATTCCACAGGTTCTCAATTCACTGAGTGAAGAAGTTTCTCCTCATCTCGGTCCTAAATGGCTTACCTCTTATCCTCAGAGTGTGACCCCTGGTTCTGGACTTCCCCAATATCGGGAACATTCTTCCTGCATCTAACCTGTCCAGTCCCGTCAGAATTTTATATGTTTCTATGAGATCTCTGCTCATTCTTCTAAACTCCAGTGAATACAGGCCCAGACGATCCAGTCCCTACTCATATGTCAGTCCTGCCATCCCAGGAATCAGTCTGGTGAAACTTCGCTGCACTCCCTCAATAGCACAAAGAAGGTAGTGCAGGGGTCCCATCTGGTCATTCCCCTGCAAAACAGATACACTGTTTTGAGTGCTGTTGAGGGAGATGACTCATTACGGGAGAGCAACAGCAGCCAAGTTCATGGTACTGTGGCTGGCTCTGTTGTACAGGAGGGCATAAAAAAGAGTGGGAGAGCGATAGTGATAGGAGATTCAATCATAAGGGGAATAGATAGGTGTTTCTGCGGCCGCAATCGAGACTCCAGGATGGTATGTTGCCTCCCTGGTGCAAGGGTCAAGGATGTCTCCGAGCGAGTGCAGGACATTCTGAAATGGGAGGGAGAACAGCCAGTTGTCGTGGTGCACATTGGTACCAACGACATAGGTAAAAAAAGGGATAAGGTCCTACGAGACGAATTTAAGGAGCTAGAAGTTAAATTAAAAAGTAGGACCTCAAAAGTAGTAATCTCGGGATTGCTACCAGTGCCACGTGCTAGTCAGAGTACGAATTGCAGGATAGCACAGATGAATACGTGGCTTGAGCAGTGGTGCAGCAGGGAGGGATTCAAATTCGTGGGGCATTGGAACAGGTTCTGGGGGAGGTGGGACCAGTACAAACCGGACGGTCTGCACTTGGGCAGGACTGGAACCAATGTCCTAGGGGGAGTGTTTGCTAGTGCTGTTGGTGAGGAGTTAAACTGATATGGCAGGGGGATGGGAACCAATACAGGGAGACAGAGGGAAACAAAAAGGAGACAAAAACAAAAGACAGAAAAGAGATGAGTAAAAGTGGAGGGCAAAGAAACCAAAGGCAAGAAACAAAAAGGGCCACTGAATATAAAAGGGCTGCAGGAGGGGTAAAAACTAAAAATCATGGTTTAAAAAGTAGGATGAAAACACTCTACCTAAATGCACGCAGCATTAGAAATAAAGTAAATGAGTTGACGGCACAAATCATTACAAATGGGTATGATTTGGTGGCCATTACAGAGACATGGTTGCAAGGTGGCCAGGACTGGGAATTAAACGTACAGGGATATCTGACAATTCGGAAAGATAGGCAGGAAGGGAAGGGAGGTGGGGTAGCTCTGTTAATAAGGGATGATATCAGGGCAGTTGTGAGGGATGATATTGGCTCCAATGAACAAAATGTTGAATCATTGTGGGTGGAGATTAGAGATAGTAAGGGGAAAAAGTCACTGGTCGGCGTAGTTTATAGGCCACCAAATAATAACTTCATGGTGGGGCAGGCAATAATCAAGGGAATAATGGAGGCATGTGAAAACGGACCGGCAGTAGTTATGGGGGATTTTAACCTACATATCGATTGGTCAAATCAAATCGCAGGGGGTAGCCTGGAGGAGGAATTCATAGAATACATACGGGATTGTTTCTTAGAACAGTATGTAACAGAGCCTACAAGGGAGCAAGCCATTTTGGATCTGGTCCTGTGCAATGAGACAGGAAAAATAAACGATCTCCTCGTAAAAGATCCTCTCGGAATGAGTAATCACAATATGGTTGAATTTGTAATACAGATTGAGGATGAGGAAGTTGTGTCAGAAACGAGCGTACTATGCTTAAACAAAGGGGACTACAGTGGGATGAGGGCAGAGTTGGCTAAAGTAGACTGGAAACAAGGACTAAATGGTGGCACAATTGAGGAACAGTGGAGAACTTTTAAGGAGCTCTTTCAAAATGCGCAACAAAAATATATTCCAGTGAAAAAGAAGGGCGGCAAGAGAAGAGATAACCAGCCTTGGATAACCAAAGAAATAAAGGAAAGTATCAAATCAAAGACCAATGCGTATAAGGTGGCCAAGGTTAGTGGGAAACTAGAGGATTGGGAAGATTTTAAGCAACAGCAAAGAATGACAAAAAAGCAATAAAGAAAGGGAAGATAGATTACGAAGGTAAACTTGCGCAAAACATAAAAACAGATAGTAAAAGCTTTTACAGATAAATAAAACGGAAAAGAGTGACTAAAGTAAATGTTGGTCCCTTAGAAGATGAAAAGGGGGATTTAATAATGGGAAATGTGGAAATGGCTGAGACCTTAAACAATTATTTTGCTTCCGTCTTCACAGTGGAAGGCACAAAAACCATGCCAAAAATTGCTGGTCATAGGAATGTGGGAAGGGAGGTCCTTGAGATGATCACTATCACTAGGGAGGTAGTGCTGGACAGACTAATGGGATTGAAGGTAGACAAGTCCCCTGGTCCTGATGAAATGCATCCCAGGGTATTAAAAGAGATGACGGAAGTTATAGCAGATGCATTTGTTATAATCTACCAAAATTCTCTGGACTCTGGGGAGGTACCAGCGGATTGGAAAGCAGCTAATGTAACGCCTCTGTTTAAAAAAGGGGGCAGGCAAAAGGCAGGTAACTATAGGTCGGTTAGTTTAACATCTGTAGTGGGGAAAATGCTTGAAACTATCATTAAGGAAGAAATAGCGGGACATCTGGATAGGAATAGTGCAATCAAGCAGACGCAGCATGGATTCATGAAAGGGAAATCATGTTTAACTAAATTACTGGAATTCTTTGAGGATATAACGAGCATGGTAGATAGAGGTGTACCGATGGATGTGGTGTATTTAGATTGCCAAAAGGCATTCGATAAGGTGCCACACAAAAGGTTACTGCAGAAGATTAAAGTACGCGGAGTCAGAGGAAATGTATTAGCATGGATAGAGAATTTGCTGGCGAACAGAAAGCAGAGAGTCGGGATAAATGGGTCCTTTTCCGGTTGGAAATCAGTGGTTAGTGGTGTGCCACAGGGATCAGTGCTGGGACCACAACTGTTTACAATATACATAGATGACCTAGAGGAGGGGACAGAGTGTAGTGCAACAAAATTTGTAGATGACACTAAGATTAGTGGGAAAGCGGGTTGTGTAGAGGACTCAGAGAGGCTACAAGGAGATTTGGATAGGTTAAACGAATGGCCTAAGGTTTGGCAGATGGAATACAATGTCGGAAAGTGTGAGGTCATCCACCTTGGGGAAAAAAACAGTAAAAGGGAATATTATTTGAATGGGGAAAAATTACAACATGCTGCGCTGCAGAGGGACCTGGGGGTCCTTGTGCATGAAACTCTTTTTGGAGTTTATCTGAAAAACATAAAACATTAAACCGTGCCACCTGACCTGGATGACACACCAGACATTTACAAGGCCCTTTTTTTCTTTTTTTTGTGTTTTTTTTTGTGTTTTCCTTTTTTTTTTTGGTTTTTTTTTTGGGCACTAAAATCACATTTTTTCCAGTGCCCCCTATAAAAGGGGAGGGGGGCACTAAAAGCACCGGCAATTAAAACAAATTAAACTTTAAAACATAAAATAAAATTAAAATTTGGTTGCCGGGCGTGACGATGCACTCCAGTCCCTCCGGTGCCCACCTCTCGCGGAAGGCCGCGAGCGTACCGGTGGACACCGCGTGCTCCATCTCCAAGGACACCCTGGCGCGAATGTACGCGCGGAAGAGAGGCAGGCAGTCAGGTTGAACGACCCCCTCGACCGCCCGCTGCCTGGACCGGCTGATGGCACCCTTGGCCGTGCCCAGGAGCAGTCCTACGAGGAGGCCCTCGGACCTGCCCGCTCCCCTCCGCACAGGGTGCCCAAAGATCAGGAGAGTGGGACTGAAGTGCAGCTAGAATTTCAGGAGCAGCACCTTTAAATAATAAAACAGGGGCTGCAACCTCGTGCATTCCATAAAAACAAGCAACACGGACTCTTCCAGACCGCAGAAATTGCAGGCGGCCTGGGAGTCCGTGAACCGGCTTAAAAATTTGTTGCACGGCACTGCTCCATGCAGCACCCTCCAGGCCAAGTCCCCGATGAATAGTGGGAGGACTCCCGCATAGAGTGCCCTCCATCGGGGACCCCCACCTCCTCCGGACGGCAAGATGGTACGCCATGGCGTGTCCGGACGGCCGGCGAGGATGGAAAAGTTGAGAGTGTGCAGGAGCAGCCCGTACAGGAAACCCCTCCGCGCGGAACTGAAAGGCACGGAGGGGATTTCCTCGAGGCGGCTCAAGTTGTGAGGCGCCGGCTCCCGAGGGAGGTTCCGGGGTTTGGCGCCGATGAGGAATTCTGTCCGGACGGGGGTCAGTTCGGACGGGATCTCCCCACGTGCTTGAGCCTCCTCGATGCACCTAACAGAGTCAGGGCCCAAAGCTGTTTTTAGCGACTCGATGGCTTCGGCAGCGCGGCAGACGTTGGCTGAATTTAGGCGCCGCGCCAGCGAGCCTGGCGCCATCCAGCCCGCTCCTCCGCCATCGAGCAGGTCCCTGACCCTGGTCACCTCACCAGCCACAGCCCTCTCTTCCGACCGCCACATAAAACCTCGGTCGTGGAGGTACGGATTCCCGAGCAGCGGCTCCTGCAGGACAGCCACCACTCCAGCCGGCGGAGAGCTGCGCTTGGTGGAGACTTTGTTCCAGACCCTGATGAGTTCCTTGTAAAAGACAGGCAGCTCCTGGAGGGCGGTCCTGACACCCCCCAAGTTCACAAACAGGAGCTGCGTGTCTTAATTGAGGTCGCGCTGCTGGCGGAAGAAATACGTCGCCAGAGCACACCACCTACGAGGGGGCTCGACGTAAAGGTATCTCTGCAGGGTCTGAAGATGGAAAGTCGCGAGCTGGGCACTGTCGCACACCAACGACTGACCGCCTTCCTCAAGCGGGAGACTCAAGACCGCGGCAGAGACCCAGTGCTTCCTGTTGTTCCAGAAGAAGTCCACCAGCTTCTTCTGTATCTTGGCGACAAACGCAGGGGGAGGGGTCAAAGTGACCAGCCGGTACCACAACATTGCGGCCACCAGCTGGTTTATGACTAGCGCTCGACCCCTGTAGGACAGCACTCGGAGCAGTCCTGTCCAGTGCCCTAGGCGAGCGGTGACCTTGGCCTCCAGCTTCCTTGTGCATGAAACTCTTTTGAGTTTACCTGAAAAAAACATAAAACATTAAACCGTGCCACCCGCCTGGGTGACACGGCAGACATTTTCAAGGCCCCCTTTTTTTTCCATTTTTTTTCTTTTCTTTTTTTTGTTTTTTTTTTGGGCGCTAAAATCACATTTTTCCAAGTGCCCCCTATAAAAGGGGAGGGGGACACTAAAAGCACTGGCAATTAAAACAAATTAAACTTTAAAACGTAAAATCAAATTAAAATTTGGTTGCCGGGCGTGATGATGCACTCCAGTCCCTCCGGTGCCCACCTCTCGCGGAAGGCCGCGAGCGTACCGGTGGACACCGCGTGCTCCATCTCCAAGGACACCCTGGACCGGATGTAAGAGCGGAAGAGAGGCAGGCAGTCAGGTTGAACGACCTCCTCGACCGCCCGCTGCCTGGACCGGCTGATGGCACCCTTGGCCGTGCCCAGGAGCAGGCCTACGAGGAGGCCTTCGGACCTACCCGCTCCCCTCCGCACAGGGTGCCCAAAGATCAGGAGAGTGGGACTGAAGTGCAGCCAGAATTTCAGGAGCAGCCCCTTCAAATTATAAAACAGGGGCTGCAACCTTGTGCATTCCATAAAAACATGGAACACGGACTCTTCCAGACCGCAGAAATTGCAGGTGGCCTGGGAGTCCGTGAACCGGCTTAAAAATTTGTTGCACGGCACTGCTCCGTGCACCACCCTCCAGGCCAAGTCCCCGATGAATAGTGGGAGGACCCCTGCGTAGAGTGCCCTCCATCGGGGACCCCCGCCTCCTCCGGTCCTTGTGCATGAATCCCAAAAGGTTAGTTTGCAGGTGCAGCAGGTAATCAGGAAGGCAAATGGAATGTTGGCCTTCATTGCGAAAGGGATGGAGTACAAAAGCAGAGAGGTCCTTCTGCAACTGTATAAGGTATTGGTAAGGCCGCACCTGGAGTACTGCGTGCAGTTTTGGTCACCTTACTTAAGAAAGGATATACTAGCTTTGGAGGGGGTACAGAGATGATTCACTTGGCTGATTCCGGAGATGAGGGGGTTACCTTATGATGATAGATTGAGTAGACTGGGTCTTTACTCGTTGGAGTTCAGAAGGATGAGGGGTGATCTTATAGAAACATTTAAAATCATGAAAGGGATAGACAAGATAGAGGCAGAGAGGTTGTTTCCATTGGTGGGGGAGATTAGAACTAGGGGGCACAGCCTCAAAATACGGAGGAGCCAATTTAAAACCGAGTTGAGAAGGAATTTCTTCTCCCAGAGGGTTGTGAATCTGTGGAATTCTCTGCCCAGGGAAGCAGTTGAGGCTGGCTCATTGAATGTTTTCAAGTCAAAGATAGATAGATTTTTAAGCAATAAGGGAATTAAGGGTTACGGGGAGAGGGCGGGTAAGTGGAGCTGAGTCCACGACCAGATCAGCCATGGTCTTATTGAATGGCGGAGCAGGCTCGAGGGGCTAGATGGCCTACTCCTGTTCCTAATTCCTATGTTCCTATGTTCCTATAGCAAGAACATCCTTCCTCAGATTAGGAGACTAAAACTGAACACAATATTCGAGGTGAGGCCTCACCAAGGCCCTGTACAACTGCACTAAGACCTCCCTGCTCCTATACTCAAATCCCCGAGCTATGAAGGCCAACACACCATTTGCCTTCTTCACCGCCTGCTGTACCTGCATGCCAACTTTCAATGACTGATGTACCATGACATCCAAGTCTCGTTGCATCTCCCCTTTTCCTAATCTGCTGCCATTCAGATAATATTCTGCCTTCATGTTTTTGCCACCAAAGTGGATAACCTCACATTTATCCACATTATACTGCATCTGCCATGCATTTGCCCACTCACCTAACCTGTCCAAGTCACCTTGCAGCCTCTTAGCATCCTCCTCACAGCTCACACCATCACCCAGCTTAGTGTCATCTGCAAACTTGGAGATATTACACTCTATTCCTTCATCTAAATCACAAATGTATATTGTAAATAGCTGGGGTCCCAGCACTGAGTCCTGCAGCACCCCACTCATCACTGCCTGCCATGCTGAAAAGGACCCATTTATCAGGCAGTGATGAGTGGGGTGCTGCAGGACTCAGTGCTGGGACCCCAGCTATTTACAATATACATTTGTGATTTAGATGAAGGAATAGAGTGTAATATCTCCAAGTTTGCAGATGACACTAAGCTGGGTGATGGTGTGAGCTGTGAGGAGGATGCTAAGAGGCTGCAAGGTGACTTGGACAGGTTAGGTGAGTGGGCAAATGCATGGCAGATGCAGTATAATGTGGATAAATGTGAGGTTATCCACTTTGGTGGCAAAAACATGAAGGCAGAATATTATCTGCTTCCTGTCTGCCAACCAGTTCTCTATCCACGTCAATACATTACCCCCAATACCATGTGCTTTAATTTTGCACACCAATCTCTTGTGGGGGACCTTGTCAAAAGCCTTTTGAAATTCCAAATACACCAATCCACTGGTTCTCCCTTGTCCACTCTACTAGTAACATCCTCAAAAAATTCTAGAAGATTTGTCAAGCATGATTTCCCTTTCATAAATCCATGCTGACTTGAACCGATCCTCTCACTGCTTTCCAAATGTGCTGCTATTTCATCTTTGATAATTAATTCCAACATTTTCCCCACTACGATGTCAGTCTATAATTCCCCGTTTTCTCTCTCCCTCCTTTTTTAAAAAATGATGTTACATTATCTACCTTTCAGTCCATAGGGACTGATCCAGAGTCAACAGAGTGTTGGGAAATGGCCACCAATGCATGCACTATTTCTAGGGCCACTTCCTTAAGTACTCTGGGATGCAGACCATCAGGCCCCGGGGATTTATCAGCCTTCAATCCCATCAATTTCCCGAACACTATTTCTTGACTAATAAGGATTTCCTTCAGTTCCTCCTTCTCGCTAGATTCTCGGTCCCCGAGTATTTCCGGAAGGTTATTTGTGTCTTCCTTCGTGAAGACAGAACCAAAATATTTGTTCAATTGGTCTGCCATTTCTTTGTTCCCCATTATAAATTCACCTGATTCTGACTGCAAGGGACCTACGTTTGTCTTCACTAATCTTTTTCTCTTCACATATCTATGGAAGCTTTTGCAGTCAGTTTTTATGCTCCCTGTAAGCTTCCTCTCATACCCTATTTTCCCCTTCCTAATTAAACCCTTTGTCCTCCTCTACTGAATTCTAACTTTCTCCCAGTCCTTTTTCTGACTTTCCCTTTTGTTCTTTCTTCCCTTACCCCTTCAGTGCTTCTTAAGAATGTGTTCTTTTCAAACATTCGTCAGTTCTGGCAAAGGGTCATCGGCATGAAAAGGTTAACTCTGTTTTTCTCTCCACCGCTGCTGCCTGACTCGCTGAGGTTTCCAGCATTTTCTGTTTTTATACTAAGAGAGATCTCACCTCACAGGTTTAGTGGGTAAAATATATTCTCGATGAAAGCACTAAACCATACTAATTATTAACCAGTGTTCCCAAATCTGATTTTCAGTTTGCATTGCGTTAGTAGTGTCACTTGACACCCCGTGCTGGCAGGAGAAAAAGAAAATGTGGTTGGGGAAAAACAAAAGTGTCCCAGCTCCTGATTGTGATCAATGTGCTTGCTGCAACAAGTTTGTTTGCAGGCACCACGTGAAAACAAGATTAGGTTCAGCTGCAATGCCTTCCACAATCTAATGAATTATGGCTACCAGTGTCTATGGGCTCAATTTTCTCCTGTGATTTGTGCCGTTTTTTTTGAGCAGGCTGCTTTTTCTGGCCCAACTTAAAATTCCGCAGTTTCCCCAATCGATTTGCACCAGCGTAACTCATTTAGTTCTGGTTTTTTTTTAGATACTTTTTTTTCATCCAAAGGGGGTGCAACCAGCCACCTACGCCAATTCTGGCCATTTTGTAAACTTTGGCCAGCTGATAGTTACTCCATTTCTGCTTAGGCCAGCTTATGTGGCCACTTGAGAAAACCCTTGTGGAGAGTTAAAGAAATCGGCGCAGGTAAGTAAATCGGAGGCCATTCGGCCTGGGCTAGGGGAAAGAAACAGAGTGGACTGGAGAGGCTCAGCGGGGGAGGAAGCAAACTGACCGGCAAACACTCAGGGCCACAGCGGACCGGGAAGGCATGCACTCGGGGGCCACAACGGACCGGGAAGACACGCACTCGGGGGCCACAGCGGACCGGGAAGACACGCATTCGGGGGCCGGCCACAGCGACCGAGAAGGCACGCACTTGGGGGCCACAGCGGACCGAGAAGGCACGCACTTGGGGGCCACAGCAGACTGAGACGGCACGCACTTGAGGGCCACAGCGGACCGAGAAAGCACGCACTTGGGGGCCACAGCGGACCGAGAAAGCACGCACTTGGGGGCCACAGTGGACCAGGGAGGCACGCACTCGGGGGCCACAGCGGACCAGGAAGGCACGCATTCGGGGTCCGGCCACAGCGGACCGGGAAGGCACCCACTCGGGGGCCACAGCGGACCGGGAAGGCACGCACTCGGGGACCAGAGCGACTCGGCGGGGGAGGGAATGCACTGACTGGCACTCATTCGGAGCCACAGCGGACCGGGAAGGCACCTCACTCGGGGGCCACAGCGGACCGGGAAACATAGAAACATAGAAACATAGAAAATAGGTGCAGGAGTAGGCCATTCGGCCCTTCTAGCCTGCACCGCCATTCAATGAGTTCATGGCTGAACATTCAACTTCAGTACCCCATTCCTGCTTTCTCGCCATACCCCTTGATCCCCCTAGTAGTAAGGACCTCATCTAACTCCTTTTTGAATATATTTAGTGAATTGGCCTCAACAACTTTCTGTGGTAGAGAATTCCACAGGTTCACCACTCTCTGGGTGAAGAAGTTCCTCCGCATCTCAGTCCTAAATGGCTTATCCCTTATCCTTAGACTGTGACCTCTGGTTCTGGACTTCCCCAACATTGGGAACATTCTTCCTGCATCTAACCTGTCTAACCCCGTCAGAATTTTAAACGTTTCTATGAGGTCCCCTCTCATTCTTCTGAACTCCAGTGAATACAAGCCCAGTTGATCCAGTCTTTCTTGATAGATCAGTCCCGCCATCACGGGAATCAAGGCACGCACTCGGGGGCCACAGCGGACCAGGAAGGCACACATTTGGGGGCCACAGCGGACCAGGAAGGCACGCACTCGGGGGCCACAGCGGACCAGGAAGGCACGCATTCGGGGGCCACAGCGGACCAGGAAGGCACGCATTCGGGGGCCACAGCGGACCAGGAAGGCACGCATTCGGGGGCCACAGCGGACCAGGAAGGCACGCACTCGGGGGCCACAGCGGACCAGAAAGGTACACATTCAGGGTCCGGCCACAGCGGACCGGGAAGGCACCCACTCGGGGGCCAGAGCGACTCGGCGGGGGAGGGATCGTACTGACTGGCACTCATTCGGAGCCACAGCGGACCGGGAAGGCACCTCACTCGGGGACCGGAGAGGTTAGGAGACAGAACCCATATCTCTACTGCGCATCCGCGGCCATTTCAGCAATGTCAAGAATGAGAGTTTTTTTTCCCCCCACGCATGCGCAGAAGACCTGTCTGCGTTTTTCGGAGCAGACCGCAGGCTCCAGCCCCCGAGGCGACTGGCCACGTTGCTCGGGTCCGGATTACAGCAGAAACATTGGAGAAAGTTTGGACATGTTTTTCTGGCGCATTTCTGGACCTAAATAAGCGGCGCAACCCTGGCAATACACCAGAAAACAGGCTTGAGAAAAATTGAGCCCTATGGAACTGGACTGTAGCAACATTCAATGCCTTCGGGATAGATGCAACAGAAGAAATCTGGAGAATAAAATCAATGCAGGTCCCACCACTGTGAAGGGTCAGCAATTGCAGGCTACCTGCTCTCCATTTTGTTGATCCTGCCAAACATAGTGACATTCACATAGTGCCAAACATAGTGACATTCACATAGTGAACACAATGTGGAACTAAATGTTTGGTGGAGTCCTGTCACCTTAAAAACAGCTCATAGTGAACAGTGGGTAGAAAACAATAAAAAGAAAGACTTGGATTTATATAGCGCCTTTCACAACCACCGGACGTCTCAAAGCGCTTTACAACCAATGAAGTACTTTTGGTGTGTAGTCACTGTTGTAATGTGGAAAGCTTGGCAGCCAATTTGTGCACAGCAAGCTCCCATAAACAGCAATGTAATAATGGCTAGATAAACTGTTTTTGTTATGTTGATTGAGGAATAAATATTGGCCAGGACAACTGGGATAACTCTTCTGCTCTTCTTCGAAATAGTGCCATGGGATTTTTTACATCCACCTGAGAGCAAATGGGACCTCAGTTTAACGTCTCATCCGAAAGACGACACCTCCGACAGTGCAGCACTCCCTCAGCACTACACTGGAGTGTCAGCCTAGATTTATGTGCTCAAGTTCCTGGAGTCGGATTTGAACCCACAACCTTCTGACTCAGAGGTGAGTGCACTATCCACTGAACTACAGTTGACACACTAATAACTTTCACAACAGGAATGAATTGTGCTGATATCATCCATGATTTAGATGTTCTTTTGTTTACATGTTTGCTCAATGTTATTCTCTTTTCTCTTAGATAATTGCAAATAAATTCTCAGGAACCGAGTCTAATGTTGATGCCGCAAGACAAGGATAAAGAATAGCAGAAATGCACAGCCAAATAAAACAATAAGGTCTGGCTTCTGGCTTTGAGCTAACTGTACAAATATGCCCATTTGGGGCATCAGTAGGAATCATAGAATGGTACAGCACAGAAGGGCCTGTGCCAGCTCTTAAGTTATCCAATTAGTCCAAATTTCCTGCCCTTTCCCCATAGCCCTGCAATACTCGTTGCATATAAAAATGTCTTCTCATATTACCATGGTTATTTTACCAATTACCTTAAATCTGTGTCCCCTGGTTACCAATTCTTCTGCCTCTAGAAACAGTTTTCCCTTATTTACTATATTAAAACCCTTCATTATTTTGAACATCTCTATTAAATCTCCCCAGAACATTCTCTGCTCTAAGGAGAATAATCCCAACTTCTCTACTCTTTCCATTTAACTGAAAACTATAACTGTCCTCACTGCTTCCAGATTAGAGAATACTAGGGGCAAAGGGAAGCAGGGAGAAAATCAAAAGAGAGAAAATATCATCCAGTATTCCACTCCTGAATGCTCTCCTCCTTGTAAAAATAATATGGTCAGCAACAGCTTAAAACAGGGTCAGGATAAGCAATAATCATCTGCCTTCTGTTGTATATGCAGACTATGGATGTACTCTATGTGTAGTCACTGTGTGGTTGCATAAGATGGAGACTTGTTTACCTGATGTACAATAAGGTTTACACTGTGTACATACATGCTGGCACCACTAGAGGGTGCAACTGGTGGAGACCGGGGGTTTCCTGCCCTGGTGGCAGGGCCCAGCATAAAAGGCTGCACACCATGCTTGTGCCTCACTCTGGAGTTACGAATAAAGGACCAAGGTCACTACAGTTTGAGTACAACACATTCCCTCGTGGAGTCATTCATAAGTACATTACAGACATAATACCTTCTGCTACAGTCATTAAGTCCATTGACATTCATTGTCCAGGCAATGGTTCAGGGCCCAGAAGAGGCTAGGGCCAAGGGGCAGCACGGGCCAGGTCTATGGACAGTAGGAGCATGTGTGCACACTAGGTCTGTGCAGCAGAGCTGGTCTCCAGTCGTCTTGGTTACTCCTTGCCACTGGATCAAGACCTAGCTCTGTCAAGCTTGTGTAGTGGCTGCTGTGCAACGGCCACTCCACGTTAAAAGAATCCACGCACAGGCATCTTCCACCCTTCAATATGTAGTTCGGGACCTAGAATGTCAGATCCCTCATTGAAACACCTGTGAACTCATCCCTTTTTGGTGTGAAAGCGGGTCATCCTCAATACGAGGGACTGCCTAATAGTAAATACTATACTGAATTATAAAATTCTAGTAAATGTTAAAAATGACCATAAATAAGAGATGATTGGGGGAAAATTGCCCTCTGGCATGTTCCGGGCGGATAATTCGAATTATTACCGCCTGGTGGGAGTTGGAGGGAAGAGGTAGAAAATTCGGCTCTTTAAATGTGACACCGCCTCCCAGCGCGGTGTAGGGGCGGATTCGGATTGAGACCATGTCAACGCAGCAGTGATGACATCAGCATGAAGCGGATGTGCTGCGTTGCGCTGATGCGTAGTAGCGTCCCTCACCTTCAGTTAAAGGGGAGGGATGCTGCGTGGCCTAGTGAGGCCTCCATGGCGTCCACTGGGCCACCAAGGAAAGGTTCAGCCGGGCCAGTGGCCCAGCACCAAAGAGGGGGTGCCGGGCTGACTGTTGGTGACCCTTCCGAACCCGCGGCTGCCATTTTCGGCTGAGTGCAGTGTCGGCGGACAATTCATAGAAAATGTTGGCCGCAGCATTGCGCCCTCCCCTTTAAGGGTGGCCGCACCACCCAGCCACTGGCAGCTTCCCGCTTTGAGAGCAATTTCCCCCACGGGGAGAAAAAGGGGTCGATACCAGATGGTAAGGGGTCAGCGTGCGGGGTGGGGCAGAAAGTCAGGGCGGGGGTAATTGAGGATGGATCTCACCCTCCGCCTGCCCCCGGTCGGTAAGGCCTTAGAGGTGGTAACGGGCCTTAAAAAAAAGGAACAATTTCGGCCCGAGTACCTTTCATTCAACAGTGAACCATAGTGCAGCCACTGGACAATAAAAGCTATCAGTCATTTTTCTAAGAAACAAAAATTCATATCATTATAATAACTTGTGGATAGCGATCATTGATACATTTTATAAAGAATTAAGCTACTTACCGTCACTCGGTAAGGCCCATTTTGTGAAAAAACTTGGCAGCCGCCTCCCTTCCGCCCGCCTCTGGCATACGACTCAGCGGCTGTCATATTGGTGAGCGCCATGTAACTCTGCAGAGCATGACGTCAGTCATTTTGCGGGGTGGAAAAGGGGAACGTCATCGGTTGGTAAGGAGTCAACGGGGCGGGAACACTGGCGGGGCGGGAACGTCCACCGCCTGCCAAAAAAATGAGGGCAATGTCGCAATTGTTGGCAACCCCGCACCAACCGAGCAGTGAGTGCTTCCTGCACCATCACCGCCTCGGGCGGTAGCGGGTCTTTAAAAAAGGGGCAATTTTAACCCCAGAAAATGCTGGAAATACTCAACAGGTCAGGCAGCATCCGTGGAGAGAGAAACAGAGTTCACGTCTCAGGTTGTGATGCTGCCAGACATGCTGAGTATTTACAGCATTTTCTGCTTTTAGTTCCGATTTCTAGCATCCGCTCATGGAGGGAAGAGGAAGATGCAGAAGGAAGAATGCAACCCACACAACCCCAATCTGGGTTTGATATCCAGGACAGAATCATCCAGTGACCAGAACCCCAATTCCGCTTTTAATATTTGTGCCACACCTTACCTTCTCTCTGTTACTGACCATCACAATGTCCTCTTGGCCATGATGCTGAAATAAAAGCCACCACAAAGCAAACTTTCCAATTCAACTTTATCCATATATGCATCCAATATGACATCAAGAAATCAACGAATCGCCCTTGTGCACTCCCTTAGTGACTGTGTTGTGTGTGCCTTTGCCTATCTTACTGATGTCATGATGTCATGCAGTGCTACCCCAGTGGCTGCAACATGGCTGGTGGAAGGCTGCTGACTTTCAGTGGGGGCTGGCCTTGCAGGTCGACCGAGGAACTTGTGGCTGGGAGTGACAAATCAAATCGAGAGATGATGTTTCTTCTTCTTCATTCTCCTCTCCCTCTACTTGGTCAACCATTGGCTGGGCAGGCTGCATTTCTTGGGTGTGTGACATGAGGAAGGCACGAGGGTGGAGTTGTGGTGAGGGGAGGGTGGGAAATCAAGAGCTGCATGCGAGAAGGAGGTTAACGTATGAGGATAATGCATGAGGATACCAGCATCTTGCTTCCTTTCATCCCCGCCGCTGGCCAAGGGCTCAGCTGAGGGGGTGAGGTGAAGCTAGGAGTGGGAGGTGTGCCTCGTGTTTGGTACAGATTGTTGATAGGTGAGTGATTGTGCAATGAGCAGTGTGTGAGGCTAGTGGTGCAGTTGGTAGGAGATGGCTTTTGCAGATGTATTCACTGACTTTGACCACTGGTTGGAGGTCATGAAGTTTCTTTGAGCACTGGAGTCAGGTCATGGGGGCGACACTGCTGGCACTGATGACCTCAGTGATCTGGTCCCACATCGTTCTTTCTGGAGGGCCACCTGGTCCCTGTGCGTAGAGGACCTCTCTTGCACTGTTGACCTCCTGTACAAAGCTGAAGTACTGCGTGCGAGACACTGGGTGCCCCTTCCCTGGCTTGTTGAGCAATCTATGTTAGTGCTGGAGCACTTACCATTTTTTAGGTGCTGAAGGCAATTTAACTTTAAGAACTGAAGATGCCATTTTGGAATTATTTTTAATGATTTTTTGCAGGCAGTTGAGCTATAAGTGCTAAGAATTGTCTATTTTTAAATTTTTTTTGTCATTTTAGAAGGCAGTTTTAAGGGACTAACACTACTTTCGAAAATGACTGCATTGCTTTAAGAGAAGGCTGCTCTTGCTCCAGGGATGCAACGACTACGCTACACTGGGCCTCTTGCTGTGAGTAGCACCCGAAAACCAGCCTTACACAGTAAGTTTAGCACTGCACTAATGTTAAGCAGCAGGCAGCACAAAAATTAACCTGCGCGATTAATTCAGGCGGCCATTAACTGTGGTCTGTGGTGGCACCGACAGCTTTTCTGCGCACTCGAATTTTTAACCCTAAATTCTTTCAGGTTGCAAATACAAATTAAAGCAATTCCCCAAAGGTAGGAGATAATATGGCAATTTAATGTTGGTTGAAAAGCATTCGGAAGCAAGCTACCTTTTGCTGACGATTCATTCCCTTCTGCAGCTGAAGATTTTTCAGCCTGTCCTCCTTGAGTAGTGGCTGGTGAATTTGAGCTGTTGAAGTCTCCCGATCTGACCACGTTTCCAGGACTCCCTCCTTTCTGAGATGAAGTCACTTGCTCCGGATTTCTAAGAGAGTCATTTTTGGTTTTCATTCCTAGTGGGATTTCTATTTGATCTATAAATTCCTGTTATTGTTTTTCATTTATACTCTGCTGTAGCTCTTCTTCATCGTTACCCCCACACAACAGGGATGCCCTTGTATCCCTTCCTGCATCATTCAGCCAGGGATTGCTATCAAGGATATCCCCCATCGCCAAATCTTTAGGATTTTGGTTAGGACCCTTTTTTTAAAGGAGAAGAACTGCATAACAGAAATATGCATGAATTACTCTCGGAAATGGAGTGTAATTAGCATTCATACACCACTGTTAGGTGAACAGGCACAATATGAATCTTTCAATTTTAACTACATATAACATGAGTACAGGTACCACAGATAATAATCAGAGTTTAAAAAGTGTTCAACTAATGTTGAACCTCATTAGTCTCGAATTTAGAAACACCCACACTAAGAAACAGTATCCCCTATCAAATGTTATTTTCCTGATATATAAATGTGTGCTTCTGGCTGGTTGAGCTGGTCCTTACAAAAGTTATAGAAAGGTGGACTAGCATAACTTTCTCAATCATTTGACTTTAACACATGGTTTTCAATTACTAACTTACACCATCTTCAAAAAGCGTATTTTATTTTTTAAAAATACACACTTTCTGAGCAAAATGTGCCAGATGTAGAGCAATATAGCTGTAATTCATTCTAAACAATTAGCAGCGCTTACTCATTATTTTCTCTGCACTGCACACATTGTCAGGATAAATCCAGGTATATAAAGTGTTCTTATATATCAAAACTTACAAACCTTGCCAAAAATTATTCGGCGCCAGAGAAACTATTGGTCGTCATAGCAGCTCTGTTCAAACCATCACTTTCAGACATCTTAACAACTTTATCTACTTATAATGAAAATAAGATGAACAAAATTATGAAATTGGAAAATTTCATTTTTACATTTGTATAAACTAATATGTTACTTCCAAGAATAAGAAGTTACTGCAGTTAATATGACTACTTTATATTTACACAACAGAAGGAGGACTGTTAATTACCAGTGTTTAAATATTGAGACAGTAAAGGAAACAGAAGTAGATTGGCTTGCAGTGACTAAATTTATATACTGTAGCACAACCTTTTAAAAAAACTTAGATGAAAAGTACATCACAGCCAAGTCAAACCACATCCCAGATTCCAGTTGTTTTGGACGGGTAGTGGGTGTGGGGAAGGGGTGCAAATTGTACATTACGAAATAGGAATGACGATTGTATATCGATCGAACAAAGTTATAGCAAATCTACTTTCCTCATTCCGCAGGTATTGTTCAGTCCTGCTAAGTGTACCATATTAAATCAAGGGAAAAAAGTTATGACCAATAATTTGTATAAATACATACTTTTAAAAAAATATCAAAATGATTGAACTGTAGCCCAATTAGTCATTCCAATATAAACATTTTACATAGGAGCAATTATATTTCTAGAATACTTGGACTAAATGGAACTTGAAGTTCAGTGTGTGCAGTATTTAGGGTAAAGAACATTAAGAACAGTAAAAGAGAACATTTTCTACTCTTTAAACAATTCGTAGCAATGTTCTACATTGCTACAAAGTATTTAGACATTGCAACAATGCAAAATACGCAGTGTGACTAAAGCCAAATTGAGACCATCTTGAAAGCAAATTAAATTGTCAAATATTTCCTTTTTATAAAAAATTAGTCTAAAGAAGGTAAAAGGTTCACTAGTGTGTGCATGTGTCATCATCATCATCATAGATAGTCCCTCGAAATCGAGAAAGACTTGCTTCCATTCTAAAAGTGAGTTCTCAGGTGTCTGTACAGTCCAATACGGGAATTACAGTCTCTGTCACAGGTGGGACAGACAATGGTTGTGAACATTTGAGTAAAGACAGAAACAGTTTGGGTGGAAGGCCCTTTATGAAGTAATAGCCTGCCAACGCTGACTGTCCAAGTGCACACTTGTAATATGGCCATTAGGGCAAACAACAGACAAAATGCTGATGGGTAGATAATGGCAGTTACTGGTTGGAGAAATTGTCAGAAGGAGAAGTGAAGTGGTGAATGGAGTGCCCCAGGGTTCAATGTTCGGAGCCTCACCATTTTTAACTTACATTATTGATTTGGATTCAGAAGCTCAGTGCAAACTGGTCAAACTCACAGAAAATACAAAACCAGGAACAGCAGTTTTCCAAGGTGGCAGCTCAGAACTACAAAAAACAGATAACCATGCATGTGAGTGGAGCTATACAGACAAGTGTAAAAGTACTGCACATAAGGAAAAATGTGTCATAAATAGTAGAGCACAAGTCAGACAAAGTCATCTTTAAACTGCACAGTGCTCTGGTCAGACTGCACCTTGGGCATTTTAAAGATCCATGAGACTATTTCCTCAAATCAGAAGACAGAATTATTAGGAAAGATTGGAGAAACACAGGCCTTTCAATCTTGACAGGAGGGAACAGATGTGAGCTTAGAGAATAAATAATGGTACAGGAAAGGAAATCCAGAACACAACTTCAAACTAAATTGTGACAGTGAACAAAGTTCAAACTAGTAAAAGGCAAATTTAGAACTAATATTTGGAGGTTCTTCACACAAAGAAAGATCCATAAATTGAATAGAATTTCACGGTAGAGTAAAGCAGACAAAATTGCTGACGTCACTTAAGAAACACAGTCAGCTATTATGCTGGGTCAGTGGAAGGGATTGGAATGAGCAGAACTACACAGCCTTTCAGGATGGAAGAGCTAAGGGTGGCCAAACAGCCTTCCTCATTTGTACTTATGTTGCAATTAGCTGCTAATGCTGTTTCTGTACAGTCCAACATGTTGTGTATGTATAAAATAAGTATATACCCTGTACACTCAATGTACAGTTACATAAGACCACTGAATGTATCTTCACACTGTATACACTATGCCTGTACCACCAGAGGGTGCAACTGGTGGAGATCTAGGGGTCACCTGTACACTACAGGTAACCAAGTATAAAAGGGAGCTCATCTTACTATACCCTCACTCAGGAGCTGCAATAAATAGATTAAGGTCACAGCAGTTCAAGTACAATACCTTACTTCGTGGAGTCACTACTAGAGTGCTTACAGACACAATTCAGCAGGATCCTGGTAATGGTGCAGCCAATTTACTGAGAATGGTACTGTAAGCCTGTCCAATGGTTCAGTGGGTAAATGCACTGTATGGTGTGCTGTTATACAATGCACCCCAAGATGTTCCCAGGTTCAATCCCTGGTCTGTATGAAGTTAGCTAATCACAACCAAAATCAAATCTGGCGGGAGGGCTACTATTGACTTTTGCTCTCCCACCATTCTAGAGACACCACAAACAAAATGCTACCACCCCTGCTAACTATCTAATGACTGTTGCAGGAAAATGTGCATCAAGGAAGCACAGGATTAGGACTTGAATGTATGCTATACACAAGCTTCGAACACACACTGTCTTAGTTTATACAATGATACAAAATGTCCTTCATTCCAAAGTCTGGTTGAAGTATTCCAATTGACTACCCTATCTCCCTCGTCACTGACCTCACTTGGTTTCATTCTAGCCAACTTAGTCAGTGCATGTCCTGCAAAGCTTCTCATCCCACCCTGTACAATCGTATCCCCACTTCCACAACATTGCTAGGTTATCCATATATCATCCCACCACCAAAACACGCATCCATGCCTTCATCATTTCCAAAGATAACTTCTCAATCCTCCCCTCACTGGCATCCTGCGATTCCCCTACATAAATTCCAACGAGTTCTAAACTCCACAGCATCAGCCTATCCTGAATTAGGTCCCATTTTGCCCACAAAGTTCCAGTGGCGCCTCATCTCCATTGTATGGATTTCAAAATCCTCATCACTTACAAATCCTTCCACAACCTCGCTCCAGCCTAACTTACTTGCCAGCAAATGAAGGGACCAAAGTGGGGAAATAAAGGGACTTTTCTGTGAAAATTATACATGCTGTGTAAGTGCCCGACAAGTTTAAACATTTCCTGAATAGCAAAAAACTTGCAATAGCTTTATAGGATTTCTGTAATATGGCCAACAGCAGATATCTTATTGTGGAACAACATTGTTCCCCTTCGTAAATCCCAAAAACCGCTAAACTGAGACGGCAAATATTCTGGAATGCTGGGCACTTACACAACATGTACAATTTTCACAGAAAAGTCCCTTTATTTCCCCACTTTGGTCCCTACATTTGGATTGGTTTTAGTCCTTTGTCAGCAGACTGAATTTATTCTGTTCTGTAATTCCTCCCTTCACTTTCCATTAATCATGTCCAAACTGGCAATAGTCTCACTCAGAATATTTTCCTTTTGCTCGTGTTCTGTAATTCCATTAGCATTTACTTTTGACTACACCATTTTAAATTTTGCATTGGAACAGTTTATTATGCAAACAGTCAAGCCAACCAATAGAACTGCCGTCTACCCGAATATGCCGTACAATGCAATACTTGATCTGGACATTGAACCAGAAGCAATAAATAAGAAACGGGTTCCACTTCCCTGCATGAGAATACCTTGAGCACAAAAGGTTATAAAATACAAGTACAGGATGGAGAACAGAATTGTCAAAATTGAACATGCTCCACAACTTTGCAGAAATTATTTTTTTTAACAACTGGAATCTATATAAAATTGTAGGCACGCCAAGGGAATTCACAGAGAAGAAACAAATGGCAAATAATAGCATAAAGAGTCAGATAACAAAGTATGATCAAAGAAGCAGATTTTAGAGAGGCTTTTAAAGGCCCTGAGGGGTATAAGGAGATCACTTCAGAGAGTAGCAGAAGATAGCTGAAGGTTTTTAAAAAGGACACAGGCTTATCTCGGTTATGATTAGAGACAACAGTAGCAAGGACACAAAGAGAATAACTGGTCAAGGGGGAAGTATTCTAACACACTTAGCTACTAGAACCCAATCATTCCTAACTAAGAGCATTGTGATCCAAGTAGAATAGATACAATTAGGTTGTCAGGATTCCGCTGTATTCCAATATTACTCTAGACATTCTGCTAGATCTGTCTGTAGAATGAATATCAATACAATAATTACCAACTAAAAGCAGAAAATGCTGGAAACACGAAGCGGGTCAGGCAGCATGCACGGAGAGAGAAACAGTTAGCGTTTCAGGTCTGTTAAGTTAGATCAGAACTGGAAGATGTGAGAGATTAACAGCCTTTAAGCAATTACAGACTTTATTACCAATTGTCCAGTCACACAGTATGATATAATGGCATTATTCCATCACAGAAGCAGGTAATCTGTCACAATCAGTTCCCCCTTCCCACCATAGGGCAAGTCCACAATAGATAAAGGGAGGACTCCCGCATAGAGAGCCCTCCATTGGGGATCCCCGCTTCCTCCAGACAGCAAGATGGTGCGCTATGGCGTGTCCGGACAGCAGATGATGATGGCAAAATGGAGGGAGAAACAGATCTACAAACCCGTGTCTATGGGGCAGTCCCGTGCAATAAGTTTTTAAGTTGGTTCACGGACTCCCCGGCCGCCTGCATTTTCTGCGGTCTGGAGGAGCCCGTGTTCCATGTTTTTATAGAGTGTGTGAGGTTGCAGCCCCTCTTCCATTATTTGAAGGGGCTGCTCCTCGATTTCTGGCTGCACATCTGTCCCAAGCTCCTGATCTTTGGGCACCTGGTGCAGAGAGGACCGGGCAGATTGGGGGATCTCCTCATGGGACTGCTCCTGGACCTAGCCAAGGTGGCCATTAACAGATCCAGGCAAGGGGTAGTCGAGGTAGTCATTCAGCCCAACTGCCTGCCTCTCTCCCACGGCTATGTTCGCGGCAGGGTGTCCCTGGAAATGGGGCGCGTGGTGTCTACCGGTACGCTCAAGGCCTTCTGCGACAGATAGGCACCGGAGGGACTGGAGTACATCATTACCCCCGGAAACCAAATTTTGATTTGATTTGTAAGGTTTTCTTAAACATTTTTGGTTAGTTTGCAGTTTCTAGTTGTTGTGCCCCTTTAACAAGGAGGCACTTGGTTTCATTGTATAATTTAAAAGCGTTGAAGAGCTGTTGCATTGTGAGTGGCTTAGCCAGCCATGTGATGTTCACAAGACTCAATAAAACCCCAGTCAGTTGGGTCTAGGTCATCCACAATGAGGTACGCAGTTATGAGCCCAGTGGATGAATTGGTAATGTGTAATGTGTAGTGTGATTACTAAACCTTTGTTAATAAACCAACTAGTTCTTAATGTGTTACTATGAATTCTTAAGCAAAGATCATCATCATAGGCAGTCCCTCGAACGAGGATGACTTGCTTCCACATGAGTTCACCAAATGTTTCAATGAAGGACCCGATATTCCAGTCCTGAACTCCAATTGAAGGGGTGGAAGATGCCTGTGCGTGGATTTTTTTTAACATGTGGTGACCATTGCACATCAGCCACCACACGGGCTTGACATAGCTAAGCCTTTATCCAGTGGTGAGGGTTAACCAGGATGACTGGAGACCTGCTCTGCTGCATGGACCTAGTGCGCACAAATATCGCAGTGTGGGCTGGCCCGCGCTGCCCCTGGGCCCTCGGCTCTTCTGGGCACCGTACCCTCATTTGCCATGCACGATCACTTGCTGCATCTCTGCCACGACCTTCCCGTTCCACTGCTTTACCAGGGCCCTGCCGATACTCCTGTCCACGCTCCAAACAGTGACCTGGGTCCTGATGATGTCACCCAGTCGCCTACCTCGAAGCTGTTGCATATCTGGAGCAGCTCACACTGGAAGTTGTAGTGGTATGCTGCTTCAACTCTTTTGTAGCCGACCTGTGAAGCTGTTCGCTCACAGGTCGGGGGGGGGGGGGGCCACGATATATGCACAACCTCAACTGCACTACTCTCATCAAACCTTTCCGTTACGTCAAAGAACTCAATCAAGTTAGTCATACATGAACTGCCTTTAACAAATCCGTGCTGGCTTTCATCTATTAACCCATATTTTTCCAAGTCCAATTAATTTTGTTCAAGATTATGGTTTCTAAAAGAATCCACACCACCGATGTTAGGCTGATTGGCTTGTAGTTGCTGGGTTTATTCCTTTCCGTTTTTTTGAACGGGGGTAAAACATTTTCAATTCTCCAGTCCTCTGGCATCCCTCCAATATCTAAATAAGATTGGAAGATTGTGGCCAGAGCCTTTGCAATTTCCACCCTTACTTCCCTCAGGAAGCAAGGATGCATCCCAGCCAGGTGACTTTTCTACTTTGAGCGCTGCTTACCTTTTAAGTACCTCCTCTTTATCTATTTTTATCCTACTTAATTTCTACATGAGTACTGTTGTGTATGGAGAAAGAGTCAGACTGAACACTGTGAGCTCAAAGTAAGGTGTGACCTTCGTCTTTTATTGCAGGTCTCCAGAGTGCCTCTCCAATCTGTGAAGCACTCTTAAATACCTGTGTTCCCAAGGGATTATGAGATCCCTTGGGACTCCGGGAATGAGCTCTCTGGTTGCTGTACAGAGTATATACAAGTCCAGATACATAACAATATTCCCCCCTAAAGTCAATAGTGTAACTATTTACAATGTGAGTCGATCTGGGGCCCTTCTTGCCCTGGTTGATCCTCTCGGTGTGAAGTCTGGTGTTGTTGAGTCATTTGTTGGGCCCTCGCTGGGCTGCTGTGCAGCTGGCCTTGCTGGGCTGCCTGGTGTGTTGGGCCTTGCAGGGCTGCTGTGGATGATGGGTTCTGCTTCGTGGTCAACTGTGGTATCGGTTGCCACTGGTGTATGTGTTGGGGGATCAAAAAAGGTAGGTTCCAAGGTGGGTTGCTCAGGGTAGTCCGTGAATCTGAGTTTGATTTGGTCCAAGTGTTTCCGGTGAATGAGTCCATTTGAAAGTTTGACCCAAAACACACTTGTAAAGTCCTGTCCCCTCAGTACAGATTCACACGAGGCATGTGGTGAAGTCAAGGTCACTCTGGACCTGCACCTTTATTTCACAGCTCTGGAATGCTGCACTTGCCTGAGACCTGTCCTTATATACTTGTGTCTTGCAAGTGCACCCCTTTGTGTATTGTGTCGATTGCTCCTGATGGGTGAGCAATCGACACAATACACAAAGGGGTGCACTTGCAAGAGACAGGTATATAAGGACAGGTCTCGGGCAAGTGCAGCCCTGGTGGTAAGGTATGCTGGTGGTTACAGGTCATATCTTATTACAGTCATGTATAGCATGTTAGGATACAGTTATATATAATAATGTAAGATACATGACAACCCTGCTCCCCTCTTTGGCCACGATAGTGCCGGGAAGCCACTTGGGACCTAGCCCATAATTTAATACAAATACAGGATCATTGACATCAATCTCGCGTGACACATTTGCGCTATCATGGTATGCACTTTGTTGAAGCCGCTTGCTCTCTACCTGTTCATGTAGATCAGGGTGAACTAACGAGAGCCTTGTCTTAAGTGCTCTTTTCATGAGCAGTTCAGCAGGTGGGATCCCAGTGAGTGAGTGTGGTCTCGTGCGGTATCTAAGCAGGGCTCGGGATAGGCGAGTCTGCAGTGAGCCTTCAGTTACCCTCTTCAAGCCTTGCTTGATGGTTTGCACTGCTCTCTCTCTGCCTGACCATTGGATGCTGGTTTAAACGGGGCAGATGTGACATGTTTGATCCCGTTATGGGTCATAAATTCTTTGAACTCAGCACTGGTAAAACATGGCCCGTTGTTGCTCAGCAGGACATCTGGTAAGCTATGTGTGGCAAACTTGGCCCGCAGGGTTTCAGTGGTGGCAGCGGATGTGCTGGCCGACATTATCTCATTCAATCCACTTGGAGTACGCGTCTACAATCACAAGGAACATTTTACCCAAGAACGGGCCTGAATAGTCGATGTAGACTCTAGACCACAGTTTGGAGGGCCAAGAGCATAAACTTAGCGGCGCCTCCCTGGGTACATTGCTTAACTGCGAGCATGTATTACATCTGTGAACGCAGGACCCTAAGTCTGCATTGATACCGGGCCACCACACGTGGGATCTGGCTATTGCTTTCATCATTACGATGCCTGGGTGGATACTGTGTAGGTCATTGATGAAGGTGTCTCTGCCCTTCTCGGGGACCACTACTCGATTGCCCCACAGAAGGCAGTCTGCCTGTATAGACATTTCATCTTTGCACCATTGGAACAGCTTTATCTCTTCCTGCATTTCCACTGGGACACTGGACCAGCTCCCATGAAGTACACAGCTTTTGACTAGAGATAATAAGGGGTCCTGGCTTGTCCAGGTTTTGATCTGCTGGGCAGTGACGGGTGATTGCTCACTCTCAAATGCTTCCATAACCATGGCTAGATCTGCGGGCTGCGCCATTTCCAATCCCGTGGTGGGCAATGGCAGCCTACTGAGAGCATTGGTGCAGTTTTCTGTGCCTGGCCTGTGGCGGATGGCGTAGTTGTATGCGGACAACGCGAGCGCCCATCTGGATGCGGGCTGATGCGTTGGTATTTATCCCTTTGCTCTCGGAAAACAGGGATATAAGTGGCTTATGGTCAGTTTCCAATTCAAATTTTAGCTCAAACAGGTATTGATGCATTTTCTTTAACCCATAGACACATGCTAACGCTTCTTTTTCAATCATGCTGTGGGCTCTCTCGGCCTTAGACAGACTTCTGGATGCATAAGCAACCGGTTGCAGTTTCCCGAAATCATTAGCTTGTTGCAATACACACCCGACGCCATATGACGACGCATCACATGCTAGTACCAAACGCTTACATGGATCATACAACACAAGCAATTTGTTTGAGCATAACAATTTTCTCACTTTTACAAAGGCATTTTCTTGGCTAATACCCCAAACCCATTTGCCCCCTTTTCGTAATAAGACATGTAGTGGTTCTAGCAGGGTGCTGAGACCCGGTAAGAAGTTACCAAAGTAGTTCAATAGTCCCAGGAACGACCGCAGCTCCATCACACTCTGTGGCCTCGGTGCGTTCTCGATTGCCTCCGTCTTCACGTTGGTAGGCCTGATGCCATCCGTCGCAATCCTCCTTCCCAAGAACTCCACTTTAAGCACCAGGAAAACGCACTTCGAGCGTTTTAACCTGAGCCCCACATGGTTGAGCTGATTAAGAACCTCCTCCAGGTTCTGTAGATGCTCGACTGTGTTCCGACCTGTGACCAAGATGTCGTCCTGGAAGACCACGGTGTGCGGGACCGACTTCAGTAAACTTTCCATGTTTCTCTGCAATATCGCCGCCGTTGATCGGATTCCAAACGGGCATTTGTTATAAACAAAAAGACCTTTGTGCGTGTTGATGCAGGTGAGGGCCTTCGATGATTCCTCCAGTTCCTGCGTCATATAGGCTAAAGTCAGATCCAGCTTCGTGAACGTCTTTCCTCCCGCCAGCGTTGCAATGAGGTTGTCGGCTTTGGGAAGTGGATGTTGGTCCTGCAAGGAGAAACGATTGATAGTTACTTTGTAATCGCCACAGATTCTGACAGTGCCGTCTCCCTTGAGGACTGGGACAATAGGACTGGCCCACTCGCTGAACTCAATTGGTGAGATCTCTTTGTAACCAGTTGAGCTCGATTTCTACCCTTTCTCTCATCATGTACGGTACTGCTCTCACCTTGTGATGGATGGGTCGCACCCCCGGAATTAGGTGGATCTGCACTTTTGCTCCTTGGAATTTCTCGATGCCTGGTTCAAACAGCGAAGGAAAATTGTTTAAGACCTGTGCACACAAAGTATCGTCAGCGAGCGATAGTGTTCGGATGTGGTCCCAGTTCCAGCGTATCTTTCCCAGCCAGCTCCTGTCGAGCAGCGTGGGACCATCGCCCGGTACCACCCAGAGTGGTAGCTTGTGCACCGCTCCATCGTAGGAGACCTTTACAGTAGCACTGCCGATTACAGGAATCAGTTCTTTCGTGTAAGTTCTTAGTTTCGTGCGAATTGGAGTTAAGACTGGCCTTGAGGCCTTGTTGCACCACAACCTTTCGAAAGTCTTTTTGCCCATGATGGACTGGCTCGCGCCCATGTCCAGCTCCATTGACACCGGGAGTCCATTTAGTTCAACCTTCAGCATTATCGGGGGACAGTTCGTGGTGAATGTGTGCACCCCATGTACCTCTGCCTCCTCTATCGGGGTTCTGTTTCGTCGTGATCTTCCGTGGATCTGTCCTTCTCTGCAACGTGGTGGTTTGCAGGTTTAGCAGGCCTAGCAGCTCGCCTGCACACCGTTGGAGGTGTCCTATTGATCCACAGCCCTTGCAAATGTATCCTTTGAATCGGCATGAATGGAAATGATGATCACCCCCGTAGCGCCAACAAGGTGTTAATGGCCTTGCATTCATCACCCTTGATGGTGGACTCTGAGACATCTGCGGACTTGTAGCTGCAGGTATGTGTAACCTGCCCTGTCCGTTACGATTCGAAAACAACATCACTTTGTTCAAAGTACTTGTAGCAGCACTTGTGTGCTGAGAGATTTGCTTAGTATTATCACTGGTGGCACCGAACGGCTGGGCTATCGCTATGGCCTTACTCAAGGTTGGGGTCTCGACAGTCAAAAGTTTGTGAAGTATGGTTTCATGACCAATGCCAAGTACGAAAAAGTCTCTCTAAGCACATGCTCCAAATCTCCTTCAATTCGCAATGTCCTGCAAGGCGTTTTAGCTCGGCAACATAACTCACCACTTCCTGGGCTTCAGATCTTTTGTAGGTGTAGAACCGGTACCTCGCTATCCTTCGGGTTCAAATGCTCTCGGACCAGTGTGCACAAATCGTCGTACGAATTCTCCGTGGGTTTCGCTGGAGTGAGCAGATTCTTCATGAGGCCATACGGTGGAGCCCCACAGACGGTGAGGAGGATCACTCTACGTTTGGCAGCGCTCTCTTCCCCATCTAGCTTATTGGCCATGAAGTATTGGTCGAGTTGCTCCACAAAAGTTTCCCAATTATCTCCCTCCAAGAATTTCTCCAGGATGCCCTCTGTTCTTTGCATCTTTGGGTTCACTATCTGTGTCTTGTCGCCAATTGTCGTGTATGGAGAAAGAGTCAGCTTAAAGTAAAGTGTGACCTTAGTCTTTTATTGCAGGTCTCCAGAGTGCCTCTCCAACCTGTGAAGCACTCTTAAATACCTGTGCTCCCAAGGGATTATGAGATCCCTTGGGACTCCGGGGAATGAGCCCTCTGGTGGTTGTACAGATTATATACAAGTCCAGATACATAACAAGTACATTTCTATAAAGTAATTTCTACAAAGTATGACATGAGTACTTTGCATCTGTCTTCAGTAGAGAATGCTGCCAATGTAGTAGTAAAGGAGGAGGTAATATAAGCCAAGAACCCATGAAGCAAATACATCACAAAATGCCAACGAAGATGGGATTTTCTTCATGAAGAAATTTTGGTGGAATTTTCTTTTATGAGAAGACAAATGCAAGTTGAACACACCAAGAAGATACACTGGCAACCTGGTTCCCGAATGAGAGTCTGGCAATACTATTCCTTTTTGTGAGTAGTAAACAGTGTTGAACTGATAAGAAGAGCTTGAGGAAAGCCATTTAGAGTCATTGGTTAGCAATCCAAGATTATTGAGAGTGATTAACGGTTATTAAGTTAAGAAGGCAATATGGATGTAACAACAAGTTATGTCAGTAATTTGGGAGTTTAGATCCTACAGTGAAAGATTGCAAATGTTTTTTAAAACTAATGACATCAATGAAGTCTCAGCAGGTGTGGCAGATTTGCAATTAAGCAATCCAGGAGATGATGAAAGCTATTCTGTCAGTCATGATTGGTGCAGAAAATTATAGGAGTGAATTTGTTAAACCCCAAGTAAGATTAAGGATGCTTCATTCTCAGACATACTACAGATATTGGAGAATCATTTTGATCAAATGAGAATAGCGAATTTAGAAGTTTGCAATGAGAAACCAAAGACCTGGTGAAACCATCAGTGAATACATTGTTGCCATAAGAAAATTATCTCTCCATTGTAATTTTGGAAGATTCCTAGATCGGGCTCATCAAGATAAATTTGGATGTGGACTAATAGATGAACGTATCCAGTCAAAATTGTTAGGTATGGATGATCTCTCTTTTGAGAAAGCCTGCAAGATAGCCACCTCCATGGAGATCGCAGAGAAAAATATTAAGAAATTTCACCCATTAGTAGTAGCAGTTCACAGGTTGTAGAAATGAAGAAGAGGGTGAGCCCTAGTCAAGCCCTAGCCAAGAAGAATCTATGTCATAGGTGTAATGGCTACCATAACCACATAACAGTGTCGGTTCAAGTGGGTAAAATGCTACCGGTGCCATGTAAGGGGACACATTGCAGCTGCATATAAATCCAAGGACAGACCCAACGATAATCAAAGACTTCACTGGGTGGAAACTGACCAGAACAGTGCAGGTTTTGGTGTATATGCAGTGAAGGGCACTGCAATACATTCCTTAAGTCAGGATTTCAGAATATTAGTACTGATTAATAATCGATGGATTAATATGACAATAGATACAGTGCTGATTGCTCAATAATGAGTCAGGATATATGATACAAGAATTTCAGGGGCAAATCATTAAAGGCGAGTTCAGCGAAGCTGAAAAAATATTCAGGGGAAAAACTGCAGATGCTTGGACAAATGGAGTGTATAGTACAATACCAGGGGCAACAAGCAAGATTACCCATTATTAAATCAAAATACATCAATCAGCCGACACTTATAGGCAAAGATTGGTTAAGAGTGCTTTGTTTGGACTGGTACAGCGTCTATAGTACCAAAATGGTTAAGTCTTGGCTAGATACTCTGCTGGAGAAATATGCTAACATGTTTGAGGACTCATACATGTTGGGGAAAATGTTGGAGTATATTATTAAAGAAGCAGTAGCAGGACATTTGGAAAAGCAAAATTCGGTCAGGCAGAGTCAGCATGGATTTATGAAGGGGAAGTCACGTTTGACAAATTTGCTGGAGTTCTTTGAGGATGTAACGAACAGGGTGGATAAAGGGGAACCAGTGGATGTGGCATATTTGGACTTCTCCATAAGGCATTTGACAAGGTGCCACATAAAAGGTTACTGCACAAGATAAAAGTTCACGGGGTTGGGGGTAATATATTAGCATGGATAGAGGATTGGCTAATGATCAGAAAACAGAGAGTTGGGATAAATGGTTCATTCTCTGGTTGGCAACCAGTGACTAGTGGGGTGCCGCAGGGATCAGTGCTGGGACCCCAACTATTTACAATCTATATTAACGACTTAGAAGAAGGGACCGAGTGTAATGTAGCCAAGTTTGCTGATGATACAAAGACGGGAGGAAAAGCAGAAAAGCAATGTGTGAGGAGGACACACAAAATCTGCAAAAGGACATAGACAGGCTAAGTGAGTGGGCAAAAATTTGGCAGATGGAGTGTAATGTTGGAAAGTGTGACGTTATGCACTTTGGCAGAAAAAATCCAAGAGTAAATTATTATTTAAATGGAGAAAGATTGCAATGTGCTTCAGGGACCCAGGGATACTTGTGCATGAAACTCAAAAGGATGGTATTCAGGTACAGCAAGTGATCAGGAAGGCCAATGGTATATTGGCTTTTATTTCAAAGGGGATGGAGTATAAAAGCAAGGAAGTATTGCTACAGCGTATAAGGTATTAGTGAGGCCACACCTGGAATATTGCATGCAGTTTTGGTTTCCATATTTACGAAAGGATATACTTGCTTTGGAGGCAGTTCAGAGAAGGTTCACTAGGTTGATTCTGGAGATGAGGGGGTTGACTTATGAGGAAAGGTTGAGCAGGTTGGGCCTCTACTCATTGGAATTCAGAAGAATGAGAGGTGATCTTATCGAAATGTATAAGATTATGAGGGGGCTTGACAAGGTGGATGCAGAGAGGATGTTTCTACTGATGGGGGAGACCAGAACTAGAGGGCATGATCTTAGAATAAGGGGTCGCCCATTGAAAACTAATATGAGGAGAAATTTATTCTCTGAGGGTTGTAAATCTGTAGAATTTGCTGCCTCCGAGAGCTGTGGAAGCTGGGACATTGAATAAATTTAAATAGACAGTTTCTTAAACGATAAGGGGATAAAGGTTATGGGGAGTGGGTAGGGAAGTGGAGCCGAGTCCATGGTCAGATCAGCCATGATCTTATTGAATGGTGGAGCAGGCTCGAGGAGTCGTATGACCTACTCCTGTTCCTATTTCTTATGTTCGAGGATATCAAGGGATACAATGCACATATATGGATTAGATTGGATGTCAAACCTATTTTTTTGTAGACCAAGGCCAATACCATATGCATTAAAATCACAGGTTGAGCAAGAACTTGATAAGTTGGAGAAAAAAGAGTTTTAGTGAAGACTGCTAGGAGTGACTGAGCCACCCCGTTAGTTGTAGTTCCGAAGGCAGCCAAAACAGTACAGCACTGAGGGGATTATAAAATTACCCTGAATTGAGCAGCTGATGTTAAACAGTACCCTTTACTGACATCACAGGACCTGTATGCAGAACTGACGGGAGCCAAATTTGGATCCTTTCCACACCTATGCTCAACTCCATGTTGACAAGGATAGTCAACACACACAAAGGTTTATATTCATACACTAATTTCCTCTCTGGTATCTGTGATATCTTGCATAGCTACTCAAGCACACACCCTACAAGATGGCTCCTTAATAGAAAGTCATAATGTGACTTTTCCACATGATCTTTTATTGTTAATACATCAGTAGCTGCATTACATCAGTAGTCCACTAAGTGGAGCTCTATTACACTTCTCCCTCCTTATTGAAGAAGTAATCATAACAAAATAATCATTGTACATAACTTGCATGGTAAACACAACAAAAGATATGTGGGGCGAAATTGCCCTCCACCCCAAAAGGGGCGGAAATTTCAAATTATTGAGTATTCTCTACCTGAATCCTTGATGAAGAGAATAGAGCGATTTTGGCCTCTTAAACTTTTTCAAATTGTTCAGGTGGTGTTTGGGGTAGCTGCGGAGCGGAAGTGCGTTGGGAGCGGGGCAGAAGGTGGGTGATGACATCAGCGCTGTGCTGAGCACATCAGCACAACACTGCTGACATCAGTTCACTTAAAGGGGAGGCGAGTTCTGCAGCGACTTTACTGGGACACCAGGAAGGGCTTCGGCCGGCCAAAATCCCAGCACCCAATAGGAGCTGCCTACTGACGGCCCGGCCGAATCCATGGGAGTGATTACTGGGCCGACTTCAGAGTCCGCCGCCAAAAAAGAATGGTGCTGTGTCAAAGCGCCCTTCCCTTTAAAGGTGGACGCGCCACCCAGCCACTGGCAGCTTCCCGCTGGGAAAAGCTGTCAGGGGCACTGAGCAGTAGCAGTTCTGCTCCCGTGGGGCAATTTCCCTCACAGAGCGGAAAGGGGTCGACGGGGCTCGACAGGACAGGCAGGCTGGGTGGGCAGAAACCTGCGTCCGCCGCCCCTGGCCCAGGGGCAATTTTTGATGGGTCGGCCTATCCGCCTGCCCCAGGTCGGACAGGCCTTACCACCCCATTATGAATGAACCTTAAAGAGGGGTGCAATTTCGGCTCCATGATTTTATTTTTCCACATTTACAAATCAAACTTAACCACTGGCTTTCTGTTTTGAAGAGGAAACCATTTTACTTGAACAGAACTTTCCAATCTTGTTGTAGAACTTAGACTCATTCTAGGCTGAGCCTGAGGAGAGGTTTTCTCCAAGAGCTGACCTTGATTTACATTTTGACTCTCTACACCTTCAGACTGTTTGTCTACCTGACTTGGCCTCCGACCTAAATTCTGACTTTCGTTTAGACTTGTTTCTTGTACATCTAATGTAGGATTTGCTACTGCTACAAGACTATCTGACTCATCAGAAATAATCGAATCATTCCAACTTTCAACTCCTTCCACATCTGCAGGTAAAATATGATCAATGTGAACAAACCTACCTTTCCATGATCAAACATCTTGATCAAATATGTGCGAGGGCCACATATCCTCAGTACTCTTCCTGGTAACTATAACCATTTATGATGATGGTTCTTCACTCTAACCTTCAGATTCAATTTCACACTACTCTCTCTTACTCTACCTCTACCATGACTCTCTAGGGTAGAAATTCAGTGCTGCCCGAAACGGTTCGCACCTACCGTTTCTGATGTGTTTTCACTGCCACTGTGGGTGAGGTGGCCTCCTGTGCGAAATTCAGCTCTTTGTCATTTTTTTTGGAACGGACCAGAAGTCGGTCATAATGGGAGTGGAAGTGTAACAGTGAGCACTTTAGATGGGCAGAAGTGGAGGCGGGACAGAGTCTCCGCCGCTGTCAGTCATCAGCTTGGCGTGATGATGTCATAACGTGTGTGCATCACCATATCTCTTCCCTTCACTTAAAGGGGAGAGCTGCTACGAGCTCTGCGATTATACTGGACCACCAGCGAGTGCTTCGGCTGGGACAGTAACCTGGCACCCAAGAGGGGATGCCAGGCTGCCTGTTGGCGGCCCGGCCGAACCCTGGGACATAATTGTCTGACCGATCTGGCAGTCAGCCGGGAAAAAAATGCCGGCCGCGGCAGTGCACCCTCCCCTTGAATGGCCACCGCACAGCCATGTTGCCCACACTGAAAACACAGTGCACCGACAAAAAAAGCTGATGGGGTACCGCTCGGCGGACCAAAGATTTTTGTACCTGAATTTCGATGGAGGTGCTGGAGATCGGCGGTGCACTCTATAAAGACGCATTTTGGAGGAGTCAGCAGCAGCGGGGCGGAAGTGGGGATCACCGCAAAAAGCACCCAGGAGAATTTCACTGGCGGTAGCCATTGGACTCCAAATTGGTGGCCACTTGACTCCACCGCTTTCGAGTGGTAAGCGGCCTTTTCGGGAGGCTGAATTTTGGCCCTTCTTTCTGTCTTGATTGTGCCAAGTTTGGCTTTAAAAACAAGAACCTGGTTCATGGCTGTTGATGGAGAAACAACTCTGCTGGTGTTTTACCAGTAGTTGTATGAGGCGTATTTCGATAAGTAATCTGAAAATCTGCTGTTTCTTTGGATTTGGATCCAACATTTTCTTCATGAGGGCACGTTTTACAATTTGTATTATGTGCTCTGCTGCACTATTTGAAGCAGGGTGGTATGGTGGAACTGTGGTATGGTGGAACTTTGGTATGTTTCACACCATTTCTGCTCATGAACTGTGCAAATTCTTCTGAACAAAACTGCAGTCCATTATCAGACACAATTTCTTCTGGGAGGCCATATGAAAAAAACAATTTTCGCAAAGGGTCTAGTGTTTCACTTGTGGTTATTTTCCGCGTCGGAAATATCTCTACCCAATTTGAATGACTTAATCACAGTGAACAATTGCTGTCCTTCTAGCTGTGCAAAATCTACATGTAACCTTTGCAACACCCTGGGAGGCCATTTCCATGGCAGTAATGGTACTGATGGTGATTTCTTGCTTACTGTTGTACACTGACTAACGATGTACTCTATATATTTTTCTAAATCTGGCCACCATAAGTAACTGCATGTAAAACTCTTGGTCAAGCACATTCCCAGATGCTGGTCACGAAGATCTCCTAACAATTTGGACCTGAACTTATTTGGAATAACCACTCTTGCACTGCACATGATCCAATCTTTATCCACTGACAATTCATTCCCTATGAACTAAGTATGGATTAATATCTTCCTCGGATACCTGGTTTGGCCAGCCATTTGCAATGTAATCATACACCTTTGACATAACTGGGTCAAGTTTGGTTGTTCTACCAATCTCGCTGTGACTGGCAGCTCATCAATGTATGACAAATAGAATACTTCTCCCCTACAGGGTGTAACTTGTGATGTGGATGGCAACGTGGACATAGCATCAGCATTACTGTGATCACATTACTTAGATCTATCTTAGAGATAATGTTCGCAGTTTCTAGTCTTTTGAGTTCTTGCTCAACTTCCTCCTCGAGTGCATATGGTATGGGACGTGGCTTGCAGTAAACTGGTCTTGCATCCTTCTGCATTCTGATACTTGCCTTCAAGTCTTGGATCGGACTACCTGTTTCGCGGAGCACCTTCGGATGTTGCTTGATTATGTCACCTTTTGATGCAAATTTATTTTCCACATAAAATCTCATTCTAATCCAGCTTCAGTGATCCCAACCAATTTCTACCGATCAAGGCAGGATTGTCTCCTGCCACTACTATGCGAGGCAAGCTCTGAAACTGATCATTGTATTTCACTGGTATGGTGATACATCCGACAACAGTGATTTGCTCTCCTGAGTAGCCACGCAGGTCTATCTTCGATTTCTCCAGTCAAAAATCACGCAACTTTGAGATATAGCGATTATGGTACTATGCTTACAGATGCACCAGTGTCGATTTCTATGGGTATCCTGGTTCCTGCAACTCCTACTTGGATGACGATACTTTGCGAATCATTGTTAGATACCCTCATGCTCCTGATGATGTTTATCTCCAGAACCTCTTCGTCCTGTTGCTTCTCTTCAATGCTATGTATTGTCTGGCGATTTCTACTTCTAACATTGAAAATCGGTTTACTCTTCGGTCTGCATGCCTTCACAAGATGCCCAGTTTTCTTGCAGAAGAAACACAATGCCTTCACATATATACAGGTTTGAGCAATGTGTTGTCCCAAGCACTGATAGCATGACGTCAATTAACTGTTACCTTGGCCAGTTGCTGAGGCCTTGGGGCCTAACTGCCTTTTAAGAACATAAGAACATAAGAAATAGGAACAGGAGTAGGCCACACGGCCCCTCGAGCCTGCTCCACCATTCAATACGATCATGGCTGATCTGATCATGGACTCAGGTCCACTTCCTGCCCGCTCGCCAAAACCCCTTAATCCATTATTGGTTAAGAAACTGTCTATCTCTGTCTTAAATTTATTTAATGTCCCAGCTTCCACAGCTCTCTGAGGCAGCGAATTCCACAGATTTACAACCCTCTGAGAGAAGAAGTTCCTTCTTATCTCAGTTTTAAATGGGTGGCCCCTTATTCTAAGATTATGCCCCCTAGTTCTAGTCTCCACCATCAGTAGAAACATCCTCTCTGCATCCACCTTGTCAAGCTGCCTCATAATCTTATACGTTTCGATAAGATCACCTCTCATTCTTTGGAATTCCAATGAGTAGAGGCCCAACATACTCAACCTTTCCTTTCAGTCAACCCCCTCATCTCCGGAATCAACCTAGTGAACCTTCTCTGAACTGCCTCCAAAGCAAGTGAGTTTAGATGAGATGCATTAGACACTTAGGGGTTGAAATTCATTCCAATATGGCATTCATGCTTCTAAAAGATTCAGTTAAGAAAAGCTCAGGGAGGGTGTGAACTAAGAGCGCCTGGTTGGAGAAGATGATGTTATGCAAAACATATGTCAGCTATTTGCGACACGGGTTAGTAAGACCATAAAAACAGCGAGCCGGACAATGGGGTTTATTTCTAGAGGTGTGGAGTTGAAAAGTGGGGGATGTCATGTATCCTACATGGTTATTACAAGGTGTGCCACCAGGGGGCACTTCAGTACGAGACTTGTAGGTTACCTGTATAGGTGTGCCAGGCCTAGTATAAAAGGCAGGCCACCAGGTGTGATCCTGACTCTGGAGTTATCAATAAAAGACTAAGGTGACTACAGTACAAGTACAATACATTGCCTCGTGGAGTATTTATCAGAGCCTCTAAAGACATAACAATTGGCAACGAGATTACGGACCTTCACGCGAAAATGGCTACCCTTGGTACGTTGCAGCAGTTTGCCAATGGTGATGATTGGGATGCCTTTGTGGAGTGGCTCGACCATTTCTTCACAGCAAACGACCTGGCAAGCGACAATCCAGCCACACTGGCTGATAAGCACAGAGCTATCCTGCTAACCAGTTGTGGGCCCACTGTCTATAGCCTCGTCAGGGACTTGCTGGCACCAGCGAAGACAATGACCAAGCCGTACGAGGAGCTTGTAACGCTGATCCAAGAACAACTCAAGCCTAAAGAGAGCATCCTCACAGCCAGACACCGGTTTTACAACCACCGACGGCCCGAAGGCCAGGAAATCACGAAATATGCTGCAGACCTCAGGAGGCTGGTGGCACCGTGTGATTTCGGCAACCACCTCAACGAAGCACTGCGGGATATCTTTATCATTGGAATCGGCCATGAGGGCCTTCTTCATAAGCTACTGTCTGCGGATACCTCAGTCACACTACAGAAGGTCATCTCCGTAAGTCAGGCATTCATGACCTCGACCTGCGGCTCTAGGTAGATGACTGATCCTCAGGACTCAAACCCTGCAAGTACTGTGCATAGAGTAGCGCTTTTTAAAGGCTGGACTGTAGAACGTGAACCTTCTCAGGAAGAGAGAATAGGCCCCCGAGTCCGTTAACTCAGAGTCGGCCGAGGGGGGCTAATCGAGTAGCTCCATGCTGGCGTTGCGGAGGGAATCACAGGGCTCACCAGTGCCGCTTTAAAGACTATGTGTGTAAAGGCTGCAGCACAAAGGGCCACCTCCAACGAATGTGTAAAAGAAATATGACTCACTGTGTTGATGAAGAGTCTGCAGATGGCCATGAACCCAGCGCAGATTATGAAAAGATAGGCAGAGAGGCAGCTCAGCCCCACGTCGAGGTATATAGCATGTTTACCTGCACCACCGAGCGTTCCCCGTTGAGGATGGAAGTCGAGATAAATGGCGTTCCAGTCTTCATGGAAGTGGACATAGGGGCGAGCCAGTCAGTAATGAATCAAGAAGCCTTTGAGAGGCTATGGGACAATCAAGCTGAATGACCCAAGTTGGTCCAGGTTCAGGCAAAGCTGAGCACCTACACTGATGAACTTATCCCAGTCGTTGGTAGTGCGGATGTAAAGGTACTCTATGATGGCGCGGTGCACAGGTTACCTCTGTGGATTGTTGCAGGTGATGGACCAACACTACTCGGAAGAAGGTGGATAGAGAAGATCCATGGGAGTTGGAAAAATTTCATCCCTCCAGCGATCTACATCCTCTGCGCTCAGAGGCAAAGCAAGCCCTCACCTGAGGTTGGATCCGGCACCAGAGAGCAGGCCAGCACAGCACCCGAGGCACAGACCGCTCAGCACGACTGCATGGAGATGATCCAGCTGAGGCGACCCGAACGCAACTTCCAGGCTCCAGTGGCAGGACTCCGGAGGAAGAAAATCGGATCCAAAGGTGACTTCCCAGCTTCGGTGGCAGAACCCGGGGAGATGAGGATCACTGCAGTCAACATCGTGGATGGAGGAAAGATGGCGCCCAAACCACGAGGTGATGCGTTGAAGAAAAAGATGGCGGCGGCCAGACTACGAGGTACAGCGCTGATGGAGCAACACGTGGCACCAAACTAAGAAGAGGATTGTGGTAAAGATAGCAGGCTCTCTTAAAGGAGGCTTGCAACCCACCACACTTAAAGGGACAGTTCCACATTCTCAATCAATGTAAGAGCAATTGTGAGTTAGATGTAAAATGTGCAATTGATGATCAGAGTCGTGTACATGCAATAAGCAAAGAAAAGTCGCGTGATCGCCATCGGAGCCACAGTTTATTTACTATGAGTAATGAAACGTTGTGCGATGTAGGAATTCAACTGCATACAGTTACTGCAGTGGGCAGACACCCATCGGGAGCACACATGTCCAGCGAGCTACCCAATGTAGTAGCCTGCATCCTTGAGACCAAAGTTTTGCACCATGGAGTGTGGCCACAAGCAGCCAATACATACAAACTGCAGAGCAAGCGATCTCAGGAGGGCAACAGCACCGGTATCGATACCCTGCCCCTGATCGGCTCCACCTCTCAGGCACCCATATGGCACCAACCACCACAAGCCTGAAAGAGCAAACCGCGCTAAGGCACAGCCCCCAGACCCTATCGCCACCAAGACTACACCCAGGAACGAAAGGTCACCCGCAACAGTTCTCCCAAATGGGACCGGGACCAGCCAGGATCCTAAACCAAATAAGGCAAGCAAGTCAGCAGTTCCCTGTGCACTGCCAGACGACTGCTCTTCAGGGAGCAGCAGTGACCCAGGTCACAGGCATCTGTGAACCTGCCCGACGCTAGGAGCAACAGCAAAAGCCCTGAGAGCAGGCAACTTGAGCCAACTGGGTTCCCACTGCCAGCACTGGGCACCGCACTGCCACCAGACTACCTGGACACCATCCAGCAATTCTGATACTAGTTTGTCCTCACACACCAGTACTGATTCCAAGTATTTATCAAGTATGTACCTCACCAGTCAAATGTACTTGCCTCACAACTGTACCACAAATGTAATGATGTAAATGCAAATGTTTTTTTCTGGACTTGAATGTATATGAATGTAATGAGCCACAGGCATAATCTATATGTGGTGGGGGAGAGAGTGGAGTGGCCATGGGCGCACAAACAGAAACCACCAGCACCTCCACTGCTAATGAAACACCACCTACTCACCCAAGATGGAAATGACCCTCCGAGGGTCAACCTGATAGAGCTAAGCCCAGAGCGCAATCAATGCATGAAGGTGATTTGCACTAAAGGCTTGGGAGAGAATGATGTCATGTATCCTACATGGTTACTGCTTGTACTATTATAAGGTGTGCCACCAGGGGCCATCTCAGTGAGAGACTTATAGGTTATCTGTACAGGTATGCCAGGCCTTGTATAAAAGGCAGGCCACCAGGTATGATCCCCACTCTGGAGTTATCAATAAAGGACTAAGGTCACTACAGTTACATAGAAACATAGAAACATAGAAAATAGGTGCAGGAGTAGGCCATTCAGCCCTTCTAGCCTGCACCGCCATTCAATGAGTTCATGGCTGAACATGCAACTTCAGTACCCCATTCCTGCTTTCTCGCCATACCCCTTGATCCCCCTAGTAGTAAGGACTTCATCTAACTCCTTTTTGAATATATTTAGTGAATTGGCCTCAACAACTTTCTGTGGTAGAGAATTCCACAGATTCACCACTCTCTGGGTGAAGAAGTTTCTCCTCATCTCGGTCCTAAATGGCTTACCCCTTATCCTTAGACTGTGACCTCTGGTTCTGGACTTCCCCAACATTGGGAACATTCTTCCTGCATCTAAGCTGTCTAAACCCATCAGAATTTTAAACGTTTCTATGAGGTCCCCTCTCATTCTGCTGAACTCCAGTGAATACAAGCCCTGTTGATCAAGTCTTTCTTGATATGTCAGTCCCGCCATCCCGGGAATCAGTCTGGTGAACCTTCGCTGCACTCCCTCAATAGCAAGAATGTCCTTCCTCAGGTTAGGAGACCAAAACTGTATACAATACTCCAGGTGTGGCCTCACCAAGGCCCTGTACAACTGTAGCAACACCTCCCTGCCCCTGTACTCAAATTCCCTCGCTATGAAGGCCAACATGCCATTTGCTTTCTTAACCGCCTGCAGTACCTGCATGCCAACCTTTAATGACTGATGTACCATGACACCCAGGTCTCGTTGCACCTCCCCTTTTCCTAATCTGTCACCATTCAGATAATAGTCTGTCTCTCTGTTTTTACCACCAAAGTGGATAACCTCACATTTATCCACATTATACTTCATCTGCCATGCATTTGCCCACTCACCTAACCTATCCAAGTCACTCTGCAGCCTAATAGCATCCTCCTCGCAGCTCACACTGCCACCCAACTTAGTGTCATCCGCAAATTTGGAGATACTACATTTAATCCCCTCGTCTAAATCATTAATGTACAGTGTAAACAGCTGGGGCCCCAGCACAGAACCTTGCGGTACCCCACCAGTCACTGCCTGCCATTCTGAAAAGTCCCCATTTACTCCTACTCTTTGCTTCCTGTCTGACAACCAGTTCTCAGTCCATGTCAGCACACTACCCCCAATCCCATGTGCTTTAACTTTGCACATTAATCTCTTGTGTGGGACCTTGTCGAAAGCCTTCTGAAAGTCCAAATATACCACATCAACTGGTTCTCCCTTGTCCACTCTACTGGAAACATCCTCAAAAAATTCCAGAAGATTTGTCAAGCATGATTTCCCTTTCACAAATCCATGCTGACTTGGACCTATCATGTCACCTCTTTCCAAATGCGCTGCTTTGACATCCTTAATAATTGATTCCATCATTTTACCCACTACCGATGTCAGGCTGACCGGTCTATAATTCCCTGTTTTCTCTCTCCCTCCTTTTTTAAAAAGTGGGGTACATTGGCTACCCTCCACTCGATAGGAACTGATCTAGAGTCAGTGGAATGTTGGAAAATGACTGTCAATGCATCCGCTATTTCCACCTCCTTAAGTACTCTGGGATGCAGTCCATCAGGCCCTGGGGATTTATCGGCCTTCAATTCCATCAATTTCCCCAACACAATTTCCCAACTAATAAGGATTTCCCTCAGTTCCTCCTCCTTACTAGACCCTCGGACCCCTTTTATATCCGGAAGGTTGTATGTGTCCTCCGTAGTGAATACCGAACCAAAATACTTGTTCAATTGGTCCGCCATTTCTTTGTTCCCCGTTATGACTTCCCCTGATTCTGACTGCAGGGGACCTACGTTTGTCTTTATTAACCTTTTTCTCTTTACATATCTATAGAAACTTTTGCAATCCGTCTTAATGTTCCCTGCAAGCTTCTTCTCGTACTCCATTTTCCCTGCCCTAATCAAACCTCCTCTGCTGAGTTCTAAATTTCTCCCAGTCCCCGGGTTCGCTGCTATTTCTGGCCAATTTGTATGCCACTTCCTTGGCTTTAATACTATCCCTGATTTCTCTTGATAGCCACAGTTGAGCCACCTTCCCTTTTTTATTTTTATGCCAGACAGGAATGTACAATTGTTGTAGTTCATCCATGCGGTCTCTAAATGTCTGCCATTGCCCATCCTCAGTCAACCCCTTAAGTATCATTCGCCAATCTATCCTAGCCAATTCACGCCTCATACCTTCAAAGTTAGCCTTCTTTAAGTTCTGGACCATGGTCTCTGAATTAACTGTTTCATTCTCCATCCTAATGCAGAATTCCACCATATTATGGTCACTCTTCCCCAAGGTGCCTCGCACAACGAGATTGCTAATTAATCCTCTCTCATTACACAACACCCAGTCTAAGATGGCCTCCCTCCTCGTTGGTTCCTCAACATATTGGTCTCGAAAACCATCCCTTATGCACTCCAGGAAATCCTACTCCACCATATTGCTTCTAGTTTGGTTAGCCCAATCTATGTGCATATTAAAGTCACCCTTTATAACTGCTGCACCTTTATTGCATGCACCCCTAATTTCCTGTTTGATGCCCTCCCCAACATTACTACTACTGTTTGGAGGTCTGTACACAACTCCCACTAACGTTTTTTGCCCTTTGGTGTTCTGCAGCTCTACCCATATAGATTCCACATCATCCAAGCTAATGTCCTTTCTAACTATTGCATTAATCTCCTCCTTAACCAGCAATGCTACCCCACCTCCTTTTCCTTTTATTCTATCCTTCCTGAATGTTGAATACCCTTGGATGTTGAGTTCCCAGCCCTGATTATCCTGGAGCCACATCTCTGTAATCCCAATCACATCATATTTGTTAACATCTATTTGCACAGTTAATTCATCCACCTTATTACAGATACTCCTTGCATTAAGACACAAAGCCTTCAGGCTTGTTTTTTTAACACCCTTTGTCCTTTTAGAATTTTGCTGTACAGTGGCCCTTTTTGTTCTTTGCCTTGGGTTTCTCTGCCCTCCACTTTTCCTCATCCCCTTTCTGTCTTTTGCTTTTGTCTCATTTTTGTTTCCCTCTGTCTCCCTGTATTGGTTCCCATCCCCCTGCCATATTAGTTTAACTCCTCCCCAACAGCACTAGCAAACACTCCCCCTCGGACATTGGTTCCGGTCCTGCCCAGGTGCAGACCGTCCGGTTTGTACTGGTCCCACCTCCCCCAGAACCGGTTCCAATGCCCCAGGAATTTGAATCCCTCCCTGCTGCACCACTGCTGAAGCCACGTATTCATCTGTGCTATCCTGCGATTCCTACTCTGACTAGTACGTGGCACTGGTAGCAAGTACAACACATTGCCTCATGGAGTCATTATCAGAGTATCTAAAGACATAACAGGGAAGTTGTGCTGAACCTGCATCGAACCTTAGAGTACTGCGTACAGTTCTGATCACCGTGTTGTGGGATGGATATGGAGGTGCTAGAGGAGGTGCAGAGAAGATTTACAGGGATGGTGCCGGAAGTGCGGGGGTGTGCTTGTCGGGGGGGAATGGGCGGGCTGGGTCTCTTTTCTCTTGAGGGTGGAGAGCTGAGGGGTGACCTAGTAGAGGTCTTTCAGGTTGTGAGGATTTTTGGTGGAGTGGATACAGAGGGAGTGTTTCCACGTGGGGAGAAGAGTGGCTAGAGGCCATCAGAGTAGGATGGTCACCAAAAAGTCCAGTGGGGAGTTCAGTGGAGATTTCTTTGCCCGAAGAGTGGTGGGAGTTTTGGGCTCGCTGCCACAGGGAGTGGTTGAAGTGAATAGTGTGGATGCATGTGGTGGTGGGGGGGGAGGGCTGGACGGCATGTGAGGGAGAGGGGAGTGGCGGGTTGTGCTGGTGGGTTTGGATGGGGAGGGGCGTTCAGGCGCTTGGGTGGAGCATGGACAGGTTGGGCCGAGTGGCCTGATTCTGTGTCGTGTGTCCTATGTAATCCTATGTCCTATGTAGTCCTTTTATAAATATGGAAAGCAAAACTGTACGCTGTATTCCAGGTGTGGCCTCACCAATACCCTGTATAACTGTAGCAAGACCTCCCTGCTTTTATACTCCATCCCCTTTGCAATAAAGGAAGATCAAGGCCTTCTTGATCACTTGCTGTACCTGCATACTATCCTGTTGCGTTTCATGCACAAGTATCCCTAGGTCCCGCTGTATTGCGGCACTTTGCAATTTTTCTCCATTTAAATAATAACTTGCTCTTTGATTTTTTTTCTGCCAAAGTGCATGACCTCACACTTTCCAACATTATACTCCATCTGCCAAATTTTTGCCCACTCACTTAGCCTGTCTATGTCCTTTTGCAGATTTTTTGTGTCTTCCTCACACATTGCTTTTCCTCCCATCTTTGTATCATCAGCGAACTTGACTATGTTACGCTCGGTCCCTTCTTCCAAGTCATTAATATAGATTGTAAATAGTTGGGGTCTCAGCACTGAACCCTGCAGCACCCCACTAGTGACTGATTGCCAACCCAAAAATGAACCATTTATCCCGATTCTGTTTTCTGTTAGTTAGCCAATCCTCTATCCGTGCTAATATATTACCCTCAAACCCGTGAACTTTTATCTTGTGCAGTAACCTTTTGTGTGGCACCTTGTCAAATGCCTTCTGGAAGTCCAATACACCACATCCACTGGTTCCCCTTTATCCACCCTGTTTGTTACATCATCAAAGAATTCCAACAAATTTGTCAAACATGACTTCCCCTTCATATATCCATGCTGACTCTACCTGACCAAATTATGCTTTTCCAAATGTGCTGCTACTGCTTCTTTAATAATGGACTCCAACATTTTCCCAACCACAGATGTTAAGCTAACTTGTCTATAGCTTCCTGCTTTTTGTCTGCCTCCTTTTTTAAATAGGGGCGTTACATTTGCCTGCAGACGATTCACCTCAGTTGTCTGATGACTGGAAAAGGTATGAAATTCTCAGGAGTATCGGTCGGCCATATCCATCGACATAGCTGTCTGACAAACTAAATCGAAAGTCCAGTTAGGAGTTGTCAACAATTTTCTTCTGATTGCTTCATTTTTCAACCCACAAACAAAGCGGACATGCAATGCTCGGTCCTGAAAGTTTCTGAAATGACAGTGAATGGATAGCTTTTTTAAAGTACATTAAAAATGTACTCACTGATAACCTTGTCAATTGATTTCATGTTCCAAAATTTCCAGGGGCTTAGGACTATAGTGCTGTTCGAACTTGGTTAGAATCTCTGATAGTGACTTGTCCTTTGGTTTGATGGAAACAAGCAAATTTTTCAGGGTTTCATACACCTCAGGGCCTGCTTCAGTGAAGAAAATAGCTTGTTTTCTTTCTAAAACTACCCGGTTACGGTTTTCATCATCGTGGACTTCGTAAAAACATTTCTAGCCACTCCACATATGCTCTGATAATCTCTCGGCCATTATGGAACTCACCCAAGTGGGCTATTATTCCCATAGGCATGGTTATATGGACTCTGGCAACATCAACAGTTCAAGTGTGCTTGAAATTTACCTTGGATTTTTAGCTGTTCTGCAAAACAAATAACCTCTCAAAGTCTCTCTGTCAGTTGACAGGAATATCCACCAACAAAAATATCCGCTAGGGAATCCAATGATCCTATCCTCGTCACCATCTGTGCAATCTTTGCACAGCTACTCAAGCACACAACCTGCAAATGGCTCCGCTGAAACTGTTATCATGTGACTTTGCCACATGACCTTTTATTGTTAATACATCAGTAGTTCCATTACATTAGTAGTCCACTAGGTGGAGCTCTATTACAGTATCAAGTCCTCACCAAAGATATTTCAGACTACCATGGATCAGATCTGAAGAGGAGAAAATGTACATTCATACAGCGTGAGGAGGTGTATCTAGGGTTGCAGGTAAATGAAAATGGTCTCCAACCAGTTAAGGAGAAAGTATAAGTCATTGCAAAGGGGATGGAGTATAAAAGCAGGGAAGTCTTGCTACAGTTATACAGGGTATTGGTGAGGCCACACCTGGAATACTGCATGCAGTTTTGGTTTCTATATTTACGAAAGGATATACTTGCTTTGGAGGCAGTTCAGAGAAGGTTCACTAGGTTGATTCCGGAGATGAGGTGGTTGACCTATGAGGAAAGGTTGAGTAGGTTGGGCCTCTACTCATTGGAATTCAGAAGAATGAGAGGTGATCTTATCGAAACTTATAAGATTATGAGGGGGCTTGACAAGGTGGATGCAGAGAGAATATTTCCACTGATGGGGGCATAATCTTAGAATAAGGGGCCGCCCATTTAAAACTGAGATGAAGAGAAATTTATTTTCTCAGAGGGTTGTAAATCTGTGGTATTCGTTACCTCAGAGAGCTGTGGAAGCTGGGACATTGAATAAATTTAAGACAGAGATAGGCAGTTTCTTAACCGATAAGAGAATAAGGGGTTATGGAGAGCGGGCAGAAAAGTGGAGCTGAGTCCATGATCGGATCAGCCAAGATCGTATTAAATGGCAGAGCAGGTTTGAGGGGCCGTATGGCCTACTCCTACTCCTATTTTTTATGTTCTTATGTTCTTATGATGGCTCCAGAACCAAAAAATGATAGAGTTACGATCCTTTTTTGGTATGGTCCAATATTATCCTTGTTTCCTTCCTGGACTAACGGTGCTTGCACCACTCCATTATTTATTAAAGAACGGTGTGCGTTGAATATGGGACAAAGAGCAACAGAATGCCTAGCAATGCTTGAGCAGCAGTGCTCTTCTCGCCCATGATAATCTGATTCGTGAACTAAGACTAGCATGTGATGCCTCTGGGTATGGTGTGGGAGCAGTAATCAGTCATGTTATGAATGATGGGCAGGAAAAACTGGTTGCATTAGCATCGAGTACGTTTAACAAAAGAGAACAAAATTATGCCCAGATTGAGAAAGAGGCTTTGGCAATGATATTTGGTATTAAAAAGTTTCATTCGTTTCTTTTGGGACGGCAATTCACGCTAGTAACCGATCACAAACCATTACTAGCTATCCTAGGGCCAAAGGCGACAATTCCATCAATGGCAGCTTCCTGGAAGCAAGGATGGGCTATTTATTATCTCAGTACAATTACAAAATCGAGTATTGTACGTCGAAGCAGAATGCAGTGGCAGATGCCCTTTTAAGGTTGTCTCATGTAGATTCTGAAATTGGTTGCGAACAGTCAATCTTTATTATAGGAAAAAAGCAAAATACTACGGATGCTGGAATCTGGAATAAAAACAGAAAATGTTGGAAATCTCAGCGAGTCAGGCAGCATCTGTCGAGAAAAAAGCAGAGTTTACATTGCGGGTCGATGACCCTTCGTCAGAACTGGAGAGTGTTCGAAAAGAACACATTTTTAAGAAGCACTGAAAGGGGGAGGGGAGGAAAGAACAAAAGGGAAGGTCTGTGATAGGGTGGAAGACAGGAGAGGTTAGAGAGACAAAAGGGATGATGGGCCGAATTGAAATGGTAATGCCAGGAGTTAGAAAAAGATTAGTTGAGATAGGGTGTGAATGGCGGCATAATGACCAACTGCCATTGGAGACAAGGAGAAAAAAAACATAGGCTCGGGGGAGGGGAAAGGGAGCCAAAGATTGGCAGCGGTTACGCTCTGAAGTTGTTGAAGTCGATGTGAAGTCCAAAAGGCTGCAAAGTGCCTAATGGAAAGATGAGGTGCTGTTCGTTGAGCTTGCGTTGAACTTTGTTGGAACAGTGCAGGAGGCCGAGGACAGAGTGGGAGTGGAGCAGAGAATTAAAGTGACAGGTGACCGGCAAAGTCAGGGGGTCACTTGCAGATTGAACAGAGGTGTCCCGCAAAGCGGTCACCCAATCTACGCTTGGTATCCCCAATGTAGAGGAGACTGCATCGTGAGCAGTGAATACAATATAATAAATTGAAAGAAGTACAAGTAAATCGCTGTTTCACCTGGAAGGAGTATTTGGGGCCCTGGATAGTGGGAAGGGAGAAGGTAAAAGTGCAGGTGTTGCATCTCCTACACTTGCACAGGAAAGTGTCGTGGGAAGGGGAGGGGCGCTGGGGATGACTGCGGAATGGACCAGGGTGTCGCGGAGGGAGCGGTCCCTTCGGAATGCTGAGGGGGAGGGGAGGGGAAGATGTGATTGGTGGTGGGATCGCGTTACAGGTGGCGGAAATGGTGGAGGATGATCCGTTGAATGTAGAGCCTGGTGGGGCGAACGGTGAGGACAAGGGAAACCCTGTCGTGGTTCTGAGAGGGAGGGGAAGGTGTGAGAGCAGAAGTGCGGGAAACAGATCGGACATGGTCGAGGGCCATGTTAACCACGGCGCAGGAGAATCCTCGGTTGAGGAAAAAGGAAAATATGTCAGAGGCACTATTGTGAAAGATGGCGTCGTCAGAGCAGATGCAACAGAGATGGAGACATTTGGAGAATGGAATGGAGTCCTTACAGGATGCGGGGTGGGAGGAAGTGTAGTCCAGGTAGCTGTGGGAGTCAGTGAGCTTATAGTGGATACTGGCTAAAAGCCTATCCCCAGAGATGGAGACAGAGAAGTCGAGGAAGGAAAGGAAGAGTCGGAGATGGACCATGTGAAGGTGAGGGAAGGGTGGAAATTAGATGCAAAGTGAATGAAATTTTCTAGTTCAGTGCTAGAGCAGGAAACAGCACCGATACAGTCATCAATGTACCGGAAAAAGAGGTGAGGGAGGGGACCCGAGTAGGACTGGAATAAAGAATATTCCACATATCCCTCAAAAAGGCAGGCATAGTTAGGACCCATGTGGGTTCCCATAACAACACCTTTAATTTGTTGAAAGTGAGTGGAGTTAAAGGAGAAGTTGTTCAATGTGAGAACAAGTTCAGCCAGGCGGAGGAAGGTGGTGGTGGATGGGGTCTAGTTGGGCCTCTGCTCGAGGAAGAAGCGGAGCGTCCACAGGTCATCCTGGTGGGGGATGGAAGTGTAGAGGGATTGGACATGCATAGTGAAAAGGAGATGGTTGGGGCCGGGAAACTGGAAACTGTTAGTGATGGAGGGTGTCGGAGGAGTCGCGGATGTAGGTGGGAAGAGAGTGGACAAGGGGAGAAAAAAAGTAGAGTCAAGGTAGGAGGAAGTAAGTTCTGTGGGGCAAGAGCAGGCTGAAATGATGGGTCTACCAGGGTAATCCTGTTTGTGGATCTTGGGAAGGAGGTATAAGCGGGCTGTGCGGAATTGGGGAACTATGAGGTTGGTGGCTGTAGAGAGAAGATCTCCAGAGGAGATGAGGTTAGCGATGGTCTGGGAAATGATGGCTTGATGTTCAGTAGTGGGTCATGGTCCAGGGAGAGGTAGGAGGAGGTGTCAGAGAGTTGCCGATCAGCCTCTGCAAGGTAGAGGTCGGTTCGCCAAACAACAATAGCACCACCCTTGTCAGCAGGTTTAATGACAAGGTTGGGGTTGGATCTGAGCGAGCGGAGTGCTGCAAGTCAAGAGGTAGTTTGGATTGAGTGAAGGGAGCAGAGAAATTGAGACGGCCGTTGTCCCATTAGCCGTTTGCAATGAAGAGATCTAGAGAGGGTAAGAGGCTAGAGGGAGGGGTCCAGGTAGGGCAATCTTTACACTAGATAACATAAGAACATAAGAATTAGGAACAGGAGTAGGCCATCTAGCCCCTCGAGCCTGCTCCGCCATTCAATAAGATCATGGTTGATCTGGCCGTGGACTCAGCTCCACTTACTCGCCCTCTCCCCGTAACCCTTAATTCCCTTATTGGTTAAAAATCGATCTATCTGTGACTTGAATACATTCAATGAGCTAGCCTCAACTGCTTCCTTGGGCAGAGAATTCCACAGATTCACAACCCTCTGGGAGAAGAAATTCCTTCTCAACTCGGTTTTAAATTGGCTCCCCCGTATTTTGAGGCTGTGCTCCCTAGTTCTAGTCTCCCCGCCCAGTGGAAACAACCTCTCTGCCTCTATCTTGTCTATCCCTTTCATGATTTTAAATGTTTCTATAAGATCACCCCTCATCCTTCTGAACTCCAACGAGTAAAGACCCATGTCTACTCAATCTATCATCATAAGGTAACCCCCTCATCTCCGGAATCAGCCTAGTGAATCGTCTCTGTACCCCCTCCAAAGCCAGTATATCATTCCTTAAGTAAGGTGACCAAAACTGCACGCAGTACTCCAAGTGCGGCCTTACCAATACCCTATACAGTTGCAGCAGGACCTCCCTGCTTTTGTACTCCATTCCTCTCGCAATGAATCGTTGATGAGGGTGCAATTATGAGCCTCGTGGATGAACTGGTAATGTGTAGTGTGATTGTTAAACCAACTAATTTTTAAAAGCAAATTGTTGCTATGAATTCTTAAACAAAGGACCCATGAAGCAAATGCATGACATCATGCTAATGGAATAACAGAATACAGACACTAGGAAAATGTTTGAGTGAGACCTTTGCCAGTTTGGACATGATTAATGGAAAGTGAAGGGAGGAATTACAGAACACAGTAAATTCAGTCTGCTGACAAAGGACTAAAACCAATCCAAATGAAGGGACAAAAGTGGGGAAATAAAGGGACTTTTCTCTGAAAATTATACATGCTGTGTAAGTGCCCAGCATTCTTTGCAACTTCCAGAATATCTGCAGTCTCAGATTAGCGGCTTTTGGGGATTTATGAAGGGGAACATTGTTGTTCCACAATAAGTTATTGGCTGTTCGAAATAGTGCCATGGGATCTTTCACATCCACCTGAGAGGGCAGACGGGGCCTCGGTTTAACAGTGTAACTATTTCTACTTCACATTTTTTGACAGACATGCATCTGTCAAGCCCCACCCCCCTGCTAAGCGCCGCCACCATCCCCCCTCCCGCCCCCCCCCCCACACCCCTCCCCCGCCGGCCCCAAATCATTCCCTCCACATGGTACCAAGGAGCAGGACCTGAGGCCCGAGACTCCATTGAGGCTGGACTCTCTTCGGCCGCTCAGGCCCCGACTCGCCCCTGCTCCGACCCCTCTCGGGACGACATGAGTTTAAGTATGTTTAGTAAGAATCTAGCGTAGTGTAGGATTATGAGTGTAAGAAGTTTTGGTCACCACAACCTTAAAGAAGCCATGCTTAATGAAGTAGTGAAATGAATACAAGAACTGGGATAAGAATGGTTCAAAACGAATATGAAATGAAAGAGTTTCGGCTGGCAGCCTGTGTCCGACTAGTGACGTGTACCTGGTAGTATTTGGGGAAGGTGTGTAAGAGCCCATTTGGGGGTAAGGTGAAGAATCTACCGGTACAGCTATTAAAGGAAGCACCATGGTATTTCTGGGGAAAGGAAAAGACCCCACCTTGTAGTCAGTAAAAGAGGCACTACAAGGACAATAAGAGTATGAATAAGAAACAAAAGTTAAAAACAGACATCAGTTCCAAGTCAGGAACTGGATAAGACAGCCAGTTAATAAAAGACTTTATTATGCTTCTGAAAGGAAATGAGCTAAAATTGGAACTCGATCACCTTTTGTCAAGCCGGAGAGCTTTTCTCAGGGCTGGGCTATCTGTTTTAGGTACCCCTACAGAAAGGAGAACGACATGGAAAGAGTCCTGTTCCTGCTCGCCCTAATAGGGATGAGCACCGGTAACCGAGGATACATGGAAGAATCCCTCATTTATGGGTGCTCGGGAGAGAGAGCACCGATCGTAACTGCAGGGGGTGGCACACCGGGTGTGGAAGAGCTTGCCATTCATGCCCACGAAGGGAGATGGTCAGGGTGGCCGGGGTCTAATTCCACTTGCTACTCCAGCCAGGAAGGGTTTACCTATGGGGAAGCTTCCGTTCCATGCCCCAGGATACGGGTCGTTGCTGCGCAGGTCAGTGTTACGGAAGGACTTGTAAAGGACAGATACCCCTGGGTAGATGGTGGTGGCTCAGGATGAGCAAGGATGTGGAGGACCAGGAATCCGACTGGGAACGACTCATAAGAACATAAGAACATAAGAATTAGGAACAGGAGTAGGCCATCTAGCCCCTCGAGCCTGCTCCGCTATTCAACAAGATCATGGCTGATCTGGCCGTGGACTCAGCTCCACTTATCCGCCCACTCCCCGTAACCGTTAATTCCCTTATTGGTTAAAAATCGATCTATCTGTGACTTGAATACATTCAATGAGCTAGCCTCAACTGCTTCCTTGGGCAGAGAATTCCACATATTCACAACCCTCTGGGAGAAGAAATTCCTTCTCAACTCGGTTTTAAATTGGCTCCCCCGTATTTTGAGGCTGTGCCCCCTAGTTCTAGTCTCCCCGCCCAGTGGAAACAACCTCTCTGCCTCTATCTTGTCTATCCCTTTCATGATTTTAATGTTTCTATAAGATCACCCCTCATCATTCTGAACTCCAACGAGTAAAGACCCAATCTACTCAATCTATCATCATAAGGTAACCCCCTCATCTCCGGAATCAGCCTAGTGAATCGTCACTGTACCCCCTCCAAAGCCAGTATATCCTTCCTTAAGTAAGGTGACAAAAACTGCACGCAGTACTCCAGGTGCGGCCTCACCAATACCCTATACAGTTGCAGCAGGACCTCCCTGCTTTTGTACTCCATCCCTCTCACAATGAAGGCCAACATTCCATTCGCCTTCCTGATTACCTGCTGCACCTGTAAACTAACTTTTTGAGTTTCATGCACAAGGACCCCCCGGGTCCCTCTGCACCACAGCATTTTGTAATTTCTCCCCATTCAAATAATATTCCCTTTTACTGTTTTTTTTCCCCAAGGTGGATGACCTCACACTTTCCGACATTGTATTCCATCTGCCAAACCTTAGCCCATTCGCTTAACCTATCTAAATCTCTTTGCAGTCTCTCTGTGTCCTCTACACAACCCGCTTTCCCACTAATCTATGTGTCATCTGCAAATTTTGTGACACTACACTCTGTCCCCTCTTCCAGGTCATCTATGTATATTGTAAACAGTTGTGGTCCCAGCACCGATCCCTGTGGCACACCACTAACCACCGATTTCCAACCCGAAAAGGACCCATTTATCCCAACTCTCTGCTTTCTGTTAGCCAGCCAATTCTCGATCCATGCTAATACATTTCATCTGACTCCGCGTACCTTTATCTTATGCAGTAACCTTTTGTGTGGCACCTTATTGAATGCCTTTTGGAAATCAAAATACACCACATCCATCGGTGCGCCTCTATCCACCATGCTCATTATATCCTCAAAGAATTCCAGTAAATTAGTTAGACTCGGTAACGATACGTACCGTATTATCACGGGGACACGGGGAGGAGTGAAGGTGTGTTGGAACAAGGGGTGGGATATATCAGACATATCGATCGCCTTCGCCAGGCAATGGCAAGATGACTGGGAAGGGATGGGGTTGGATTCCAGCCTACACGCGTGTGCGGTCCCACACTCCCCACTCCCAATTAACGGCACCGAACTAGTAGCACGCATTAAGAAACCCCTGCCCATGAGCCCGCCAGTACGGACAATAATAAAGAGGTGTCCTACCACCACCAAGGGACCAGGAAATGGATTAGTATTGGTACTGACTGGAAAGGTATTATACCAGGGGGTACACTATGCAGTAGCTTCAGTTATTTTAAACCTTACCGAGGTGCACTTACCTGACTGGTTACCGAAGGAAACAGAGCAACTGTACCAGGCCCTACTCAGAGAAATGTTCAAGAAATTTTACGAGTTAGACTTTGGCAACATAGACAAAGCAGATTTATGCACCCTACACAATCGGGACACCATGGACATGGAGAGACAAAGAAGGAACCTGGAACGACATTTTTACTGCATATAACACAGGATCCTCTGTGATAAATAGACTGGAAGATATAGAACTGCAAATGCAAATAAATGGTCCAAAGAACCAATTGAGAAAGATCCTAAAAGAGGAAAACACAGTAGTAGGCTCAGAGCTACACGAGGACCAGTCTATGACGGTTCATTTAAAAGAGATCGTTGCTGAGCTGGAAAGGCACGCCCAAACAGTGAATGCTCTCATACAGGAGGATAGGAATACTTCGGACCAGGCTGCACAGAACGAGGTGTGCGTGCTGTACGGAGCATGGCTATTCGGCGAGGGCTGCAACAACATGAAGGATTTAAAACAAGATTTAGTCCCCTCTTGGATCAGCAACAAGCACCTCGCAGCCCTCCACCCATATAGTAATTTTCTAAGGCCGTGTCAGCTCCGCCTAGCTTCTGAAGCCTACCCTGTCCCAGTGGATTGCGGGCGTTCTAATCACACCATCATGGCGATAGTACTAAGGATGCTGGTCATGGGTGGGACAGCCCGACCCAAACTCGTATACAGGGTGGAGAACATTGGAGTCATTCAAGGAGGTGCACACATTCGTTTCACGGTGGTCCCACCGTATGTCATAAAGTGGGAGCACGCGATGACGGGCACTGATCTCTCCAGATGTCAGAGCCGGGGTGCACACATAATACTGTGTCCCCAGCACTTGAACGCCCATTCTAAACCACAGTGCAGGTTTAAAGCTGCTGGCACACAGCCTATCACCTGTACCATGGAGGTAATGGCAGAAGACCATGTTCCTCCACAGATAGCATACATAGAGGGTGGGACTACCAGCATGGACAACACTTCTGGTGTCCGGTGAGTGACAGCAGTTTTTGCTTTAAACCCGAGGCAGAAGTTCAAGTGGCCCAGGAACGGATTGTCCCCATTCCCGAACCCTCCACTGTTCACCTCACTGTGAGTGAAAACATCACAAACCTGCAAGATTATGTTGTACATTTCGGCTATGAAATTCCCCCTCTACCTGAACATCTTATCACTCTACTAGAAGCTGTAGTAATCTCACAAAAGCATTTCTATACTCTAGAATAAAAAACAATTGAGATAGGGAGAAAGATTCTAGAGATCACAATTCTGCTTTGGTGGGACATTTTCAGAAATATAGAAGTTCCTGCTGGAATCAGAATAGCTTCCAAAGGGTGCTGTATGCTCCATGGCCAAACTTGGGGATTGCACAGGGAGGGGTAACCCCATATTATCATGCTTAGTTTGTTTTGATTTTCACCTGCTGTAAAAACACAGAGGTGGAGTGCTGTAGGAATTTTACTTAAAATGTATGTACCTTTATTTTCTGTGAAACTGGAGTAATAGAGGGGCGTTAGACCCCCTCCATGCTGTAACATAATTGGAATGACTGTATTTGCCTGTAAACTGGATTACATTTTAAAGGGGGTACGCACGTATAAGTTTCAGCTAGGTAAATACAGGAGAAGGTTGGCTCTCGGGAATCAGGAATTTTGCTCACCTATCATGATACTCTAGCATGTAGAGTATCACGGGGGAACTGTAGAACTGCCATCCCACGAATAAGTCTGGTGAACCTTCGCTGCACTCCCTCAATAGCAAGAACGTCCTTCCTCAGATTAGGAGACCAAAACTGAACAGAATATTCCAGGTGAAGCCTCACCAAGGCCCTGTACAACTGCAGTAAGACCTCCCTGCTCCTATACTCAAATCCTCTCGCGATGAAGGTCAAGATGCCATTTGCCTTCTTCACCGCCTGCTGTACCTGCTTGCCAACTTTCAATGACTGATGTACCATGACACCCAGGTCTCGTTGCACCTCCTCTTTTCCTAATCTGTCACCATTCAGAAAATATTCTGCCTTCCTGTTTTTGCTACCAAAGTGGATAACCTACATTTATCCACATTATACTGCATCTGCCATGCATTTGCCCACTCACCTAACCTGTCCAAGTCACCCTGCAGCCCCTTAGCATCCTTCTCACAGCTCACACCGCCACCCAGCTTAATGTCATCTGAAAACTTGGAGATATTACATTTAATTCCTTCATCTAAATCATTAATGTGTATTGTAAATAGCTGGGGTCCCAGTACTGAACCCTGCGGCATCTCAGTCACTGCCTGCCATTCTGAAAAGGACCCATTTATTCCCACTCTCTGCTTCCTGTCTGCCAACCAGTTCTCTATCCACATCAATACATTACCCCCAATACCATGTGCTTTAATTTTGCACACTAATCTCTTGTGGGGGACCTTGTCAAAAGCCTTTTGAAAGTCCAAATACACCACATCCACTGGTTCTCCCTTGACAACTCTACTAGTTACATCCTCAAAAAATTCTAGAAGATTTGTCAAGCATGATTTCCCTTTCATAAATCCATGCTGACTTGCACCGATTCTGTCACTGCTTTCCAAATGCTCTGCTATTTCATCTTTAATAATTGATTCCAACATTTTCCCCACCACCGATGTCAGGCTAACCGGTCTATAATTCCCTGTTTTCTCTCTCCCTCCTTTTTTAAAAAGTGGTGTTACATTAGCTACCCTCCAGTCCATAGGAACTGATCCAGAGTCAATAAAATGTTGTAAAATGATCACCAATGCGTCCACTATTTCTAGGGTCACGTCCTTAAGTACTCTGGGATGCAGCCTAGGGATTTATCAGCCTTCAATCCCATCAATTTCTCTAACACAATTTCATGACTAATAAGGATTCCTTCAGTTCCTCTTTCTCACTAGACCCTCGGACCCCTAGTATTTCCGGAAGGTTATTTGCGTCTTCCTGAGTGAAGACAGAACCAAAGTATTTGTTCAATTGGTCTGCCATTTCATTGTTCCCCATTATAAATTCACCTGATTCTGACTGCAAGGGACCTATGTTTGTCTTCACTAACCTTTTTCTCTTCACATATCTATAGAAGCTGCATCTGCCAACTGCAAAATCCGGAAATATCTCCTGCAAATCCTTGAAAGGAGTCTGAGGTGAAGAAGGTGAGGAGGGTGGACACTTCTACAGTCACTGGTACCGTGTGTCCACCAGGTCCACTTGGCAGCTGGTCTTGTTCCAGCAGGTTACAAATATCTGTCACGACCTGATGCAATAGCCTGAGCCTCCTGAGGCACTGCTGTTCAGCCATGTCCAGGTTGCTGATCCTCGGCCTATATACTCTGCGTTGGGGGTATTGCCTCCTGCGAGCTGCATTCCGTGCTCATCCCCTCTCCACTAGAGCGGCAGGTCGGTGAGGAGAAGGCTGATGCTGCTCCTGCTGGTGCTCATCTTGGTCCTCATCGGAGGTCCAAGGTGAAACAGCATAAGCGGCACCCCTGCTGATCTGATATATGACAGATGGAAAGTGGAGATCAGGCACACAATTTTCCAATTTAGTAAGAGTGACCTCCAGTATTATGAGAGTGACCTCCAAAGTTGTGCAAATCACCTGCAAACTCCTCAAAGCAAACTCTCAGAACAAGTGGTGTGAGCAAGAGCTTTTTCCTTATGTAAGGCAGCAGGTTTGAGATCTCATTACTTCGGATTTTTTGACTGTCATTTGCTCAGCCCCCTCGACTGCAGCTGTGCTCTTGCCTTACTTTCACTGGTGAGGTTTAGGAAGCCCGGGAATCCTGTGCGCATGCAGTAAAACTTGAAATGCCAGGTAAAAGGCTCTTAATAACGACTTAACAAGCTTAAATTGCTAACCCGCCTTTCCCGAGGGGATTTCTCGCTCGCAGCCGAACGCGCTCGAGTGAAATGCGGAAGCCAGCGGGTTGAAGCTGGCTTCCCGACACGAGGACAATTCCAGCACATTTAATCTCTCACCTGCTCCCAAACCCACTCACTCGTTCCTTTAAAAATTCCAGCCTTAAGTACAGTACTGAGGGAGTGCTGCACTATCAGAGATGCCATTTTTCAGATGAGACATTATACTGAGGCCCGTTTTCAAAGAGCAGGGGTGTTCTACCCGGTGTCCTGGCCAATATTTACCCTCAACCAAAATCACAAACTTATTGGGCCACAAATTGCAGCCTTTCCAGGAGTGTATGTTATGCGCACTCGCTGGAAGAGGCCCCGCAAGTTCCAGGTTTAGGCGCATGAAGCAAGTCTACGAGCAGGCTACCCACTGAAGATATGTAACCCAGAAAAGAGGAAGAAAGCATGGGGAAAGGGAAGGTCAATCCACCATAAAAGCATCATTATTCGTTGTGAATTTGTTCAGTCCCATACATTGTTTTAAAATGAAACTTACCTTTCCTTTTGAATCCCAGCCATGCATCAAAATCAGGGTTAAACATTTGCCTGCCCGCGTCACCTTCGTTTTTTTAGAATTCTTAATCAAATTCACTCTGCCAAGCACATCCACATATAAACTACAACTAAAGCTCATCCTAAATTCCACTCCCTGCATTCGGTCATATATTTAAGCCATGCTCCCCATCACCCATCCCACACCTGCACAGGCTCCCCATCCTCTAACATATTCAATTCAACGTTCTTTGTCCTTCTTTATAAATTTTTTCATTGCCTTGCCTCATAGCCTCTACAACCTCCTTTACCCCAATGCTGCAATCCACACAATTCAGGTTTCAATTCCGGCATCGTCTGCATCACCACCTTCAGTCATCTTGACCCTATATTCAAACTTTCCCCCTAAACCCTGACAAATTTTAGTACACCAGCCCCAGAATCAACAACCTC